>NW_027509192.1:16325000-16485000 GCF_051911475.1 Siphateles boraxobius
GTTACTTTTTAACTGAAAATATGTGTTGACTGTTTAGCATTAGTGGTCCAGTTATTTAGCAGTCGCTCCCCACTGTGCCCAGAAATGGCGCAGAAGCACACATAGGTTACTTAATTTTTTACGAGATAAAACATCGTAATTTAAGTATGTCAAATTAATATTCGCCTAGCTTCGGACAAGGAAGGTATTATTGTATCCATAGGAACCGTCGTTATTTGATCGTTTTAATTGTCCAAACACAAGACCTATGTCCACACCTAGCATACTACGCAAGTTTTTCAGCTCTGTGATGTTTTAGACGTTTTTATTTTTTACAGTGAACATGTAAAACCTTTTACTTGTTTAATAATTTCGACGTAATGACTTATTTCGTCCAATTTTATTGCTTTACGTAAGCCAAAGGTGCAGATAAAGGCGTAATTTCCAGGTAGAAAGGTAGGCTTCACAATGACGTCAAACGATGTACGCGTTCTGATTGGCTGAGCAGGTGATATAGCAGGTGTTATGTGTTTTAGAAATAGTTGTACAACAGGTATTATTTACCTTTAGTCTCCTAAATGTAAAGTTAAGACTTTTTAATATTTTAATTTGCTATGATTTACCTATTCTGATAGGCTACCTGTTTCCATGCTCATGCTTATTTTTTTAAGACACCATACAAAGGCTTCCCCTGTGAAGTTTGTGTAAGTGTAGAACTGTAGCATCTGTTGTGCGGTGGATGAGGCACACAATGGACAGTTTTTCACAGCATAGCTAAAGTGTCAGAAATGTGTGATCAGGCGGAAATGATTGCTGCATTTATTGTTCAGCTAATTGTACAGTAATTGCCTGTAGACGGGGTGGGAAAGCTACACAAAAGCTTTGCATTTCATTTTGGTTTCTCCTCTATGACAAACTGTTATATTTCTCCCTTCAAATTACTTCGCAAAAACTGTATAAGAAACCAAGCTGGAATCAGTTACAGATATGCTTTTTATGATGTTAAAGTCCAAAGGTGGACTGTCATCTGGGCTGGTCACAATGTTTATGACACCTTCAATAACCGATGAGCACAAAGTCACTGTTTTATCACATGTGGCCTGATATTGATTTTGGAACAATGTGGATATTTTTTTTTATTTCTCCATGTGCATGTAGTTTACCTACCTATTCATTTACTATGAGTAATATGCTATATCATTTAACGATTAAAACAACCATGTACTTATATATAATATTTATTAATGCTAAATTAAAATAAAAACATTACAACTGTTTATCTGCACTCACTTTTTCTTACTTATTTGAATATGTAAATTGTATTGTTCTTGTTATTTATCTATTCATCCACCCATTTATTTGTCGTTCATTCATTCATTCATTCATTCATTCATTAATTCGTCCATTCATTCATTCATTCATTCAACCATTTTATTTATTTATTTAGTTAGTTCACTCACTAATTTTATTTATTTATTTATTGTTTGTTTCTATATATTTATTTATGTTTGGTCATTTACACACTCCCTTTATTAATTTATTTTATTTGTTGATTTTTTTCTTCATTCTTTCATTGTATTCATGCTTTAATATTACCATTAATGAATTAATTAATCATTTAATCAATTCATTCATGTAAACATTATTTGTTTGTTTGTTAATTTTTTCACTCCTTTTATCAATTAATTTAGTGATTCTTTAATATGATTTATTTATTTAGTAATTTCACTCACTCATTTTATGTATGTATTTATTGTTTATTTATTTGTTTGTTCATTTTTTCACTCTTTTTATTCCTTAATTGAGTCATTCTTTCATATGACCATTCATTCATTCATTCGTTTATAAAACCCACTTATTTTTTCACTCCTTTATTCATTCATTCACTTATTGTATGTTCCATACATTCATTCTTTCAAATAACCCGTTCATTTGCTTGTTTATTTCTTTTTTTTAAATGAAGAAGTTTAACATGCTGATCTGACATTAGATCAACTTCATCAGCATTCCTATGATAACAATAACGCAGCAGCACACTAATGTAAGGTGACACTGCTAGCATGATAAACTCTGTATCTGAGCCCAGGAACATTAACAGGTCCAGTGGAGCAGATCTGAACTAATGATACTCACAGTACAGAAAAAAAAGGCCCACCTAAACCATTCAAGCATTAACAACATGAGACCCAACCAATCTGAGAGAGGCCTAACTTACAGACACACAATAGTTCGTCCACCTCCTCTTTCTCTTTCTCTCCCACGACCTCTCTTCCTCGCTGACCTTCCGTCTCAGTCTCTCACTCAGAGAGAGAGAGATGTGTTACATCATTGACTGGCCAAAACGCTTCCTCAAAACTTTTCTACAGCAGATTAGCCACCACCAGGTAAAAGATGTGCATGCGATTGATCTTCTGATTATTAATGATGATCTGATCAGAGGTTTGTGTGTTTGTGTTGTGCAGGTGGAGTTGCTAGTTGATAATGAAGCAGAGAAGGACTATCTCTATGATGTTCTCCGCATGTATCATCAGTAAGTATTTGTCTACTCATTTTTTGGATGCGTATATTAAAGGACCCTGGGTGCTGACATAAGAGTTGCAGGTTCAATCCTAGTTATTGCTGTTGCTCAGATTTAAGGTTAGGGATTTGAACAATCCATCTTGCAACCGCATAGAATACCGTAGCATTGACAACATAGTGAATTTTGCACAGAAAATGTAAAATGAAAATGTGTTTTTCTTTATTAAAGTAAATGTAAATTGCATAGAAATATCTCTGCTGCAGCATTGCGTCTGGAAAGTTTTGGATGCTGATAAATAATGTAATTTTCCATCAGTAGTGCTGTCAATCTGCACATTCAAAAGGACAAACGTATTCGGTGTCTGTTTATCTGTGTGCAATAAAAGGAAATGCTGAATATATTCCCTTAGGTCTTTATTTGTGATCTAGTGTGTAAATCAACACGTTGGTTGCTCCGCTGGACAGAAATAATAGGCTTAATCCGATGGAAAAGTAACTTGGATCAGATCATTTCCACTGTTCTCCCTGCTTTCAAGGGCAGCCATTCTCTGACGCCCCTTTGTCTCTGATATCTGAGTCAGGAGTGAAATATCAATGATTCATAGAGCAGCTGCCTCTAAATTCATAAGCTGATTTTATGAAGGTATAAAGTGTCGTTTTCCTCAACAAGCAACAAATCAGAATGTTTTTAATGTAGGTTTCTATGCCAGGATATAAAAGGAAAACATACAGTTTTACAAAGATTTTATGAAATAATGTTTCAAAGGCAGAATAATAAATGCTTCTCATAATGTATAAATAGTTTAAATTTGATATATTAAACTACATTTATATATTTTCTTTAATGATAGAGTAATGGGAACGAGGCTGTATTTTGCAATACAGTAATGGGAACTGGTGGTAAAAGATTTTAATTGAAATGAAAAAAATTTTTAAATTGCATTTCATTTAATGTCATTTAATAATAATAAAAAAAAGTATGACATGTATGACAACAGTCATTATTTTTGCAGTTTCGGATTAACTTTAAACCTAACCTTACTACATGAACAAGTGCTTTACGCTTTATGTTTGACCTCTCATTTGACTTGATACAAAAGATTGATTAAATATTAGAGATCGAGCATCAAGATATATAATCCATATCTTGAGCACAAACCGTTTGTGCTTTTCTGAATTAGCTTTCCTGTTTGCATGTTCTCAATCAGGTCCTGTTTAAATGGCTCTGCTCTGCCCTTTAGATCCATGGACCTGCCTGTCCTGGTCGGTGACCTGAAACTGGTGATAAATGAGCCCAAACGCCTTCCTCTGTTCGATGCCATCAGACCCCTGATTCCTCTGAAGCACCAGGTGCAGTACGACCAGCTCACGCCCAAGAGATCCAGGTGAGAATATAGAGAATAATGACGTGTTAAAAAAGGCCTAAGAGGGTGTGATGCTTCTGTGCAGTATGGACATCTTTCTCTGCATGAATTACAGAGAAGGCAATAAAGAACCGAGAGAATGAGTGCACTGGAAATCAGAGGAGGAGGTAGAATGACAGAGAATCATTGTTTTCCCTCATGCTCGGTCAGACGTGGTTATGAGCGCAGAGAGAAGAAGCTTATTCAACCGTGTCTGATGCACAGCGCTAATAGGACCACGATGAACTGGATTCTGTTTCCTCTTGCTGTGCCTTTCTCAGAGCAAAATAATAAAAGTATTATATTACATTATATTATATTATTTACCTAAAACCATGTATCTTTTAATTGTGGTATTGATTTAGGTATTTTGGGGGAAATAAAAGAATTGTATTTATTTATTGAAACCCCTAAAAAAACAGCCACACACACACACACACACACACACACACACACACACACACACACACACACACACACACACACACACACACACACACACACACACACACACACACACACATATTTACTGTATGTGCAGGGCCTAAAATTAACACTTGCCAAGTAATGAGAGTAAAAATAGGCATTGTCGTTATAAATAAATTGGCAAAAAGTGTATGTGTCTATATATATATATACACACACACACACACACACACACACACACACACACACACACACAATAAATAATAAAATATAATTCTTAATATTAATAAAGATGTATACACTCATATATTATTATTATTATTATTATTACTTAATATACAATATTTTATATATTATATTGGTTTAAGTAATTTTGGTATTTGGTATCGGATTTATTTTGATGGGATTTTTACAATTCTTTTTAGGGATTATTGATTTATTTCCAAAACCGCTAATAGTTTAAAAAATATTTTAAGATTTTCAGGCAATGCTTTCAAATTCAAGTCATTCAAATTTGTCTTGACAAAGTTTTCCTTTATAATTATAATATTATTGTAATTTGTGGAACACAATACATTTCTCTAAATATCACCTTTACTGATTTTAGATGCCACTATTTTGTCCACTTGTGTTATGAGCAGGAAGTTGAAGGAAGTCCGTCTGGACCGCACACACCCTGAGGGTCTGGGTTTGAGTGTTCGAGGGGGGCTGGAGTTCGGCTCTGGGCTCTTCATATCACAGATAGTCAAAGATGGACAAGCAGGAAATGTCGGCCTGCAGGTTCGAAAATCCAGAAAATACTCAATGATGCCTGGCTATGTGGCTGCTTTTATAACTTTTATACAGCATACTTTTATATATATGAGCATGTTGAACATATTTGGACCCTAAGCAGACACTTTCTTGCCTTATATTAAATATCTGACAACAAAAAACTTTCAAATAGATTTATAGATAGATAGATACAGTCAAATAGAATGTATTATACATGGGCTGTACAAAAGACATGCCAAACCGTCATAATCAGTGCACCTTGTCTCCACTAGAGAGAGCAATAAGCCTTCTTAAAGTGCTCCTGTCTTGTTCCCAAACACAGTTATGGTCCTCTACTATAATCTCCATGATCAATGTTTGTCCTGTACAAAAATGGCATTCAAATGCAGACCATGTGCACATTTGATATGACAGAGACCTGAAATATGAAACTATTCTGGTATAATTACATGTATTATATTAACATTTTTAAAGTAATATTAATGTGGTTTGCTGTGTCTTCTTCAGGTTGGCGATGAGATTGTGCGCATCAATGGCTACTCCATCTCCTCCTGCATTCATGAGGAGGTTATTAACCTTATCAAGACCAAGAAGACTGTCTCTCTGAAAGTCCGCCGTAAGATTTTTCATTTCTATAAACACATTTATGGCATCTTATTTTGCTGGGGTTAATACATTGATTTAGCTGTCAGTTACAGTGATTTGCTCACAGTTGAATGGTGATTGATGTAACAGTTGAGCAATTAATCAGGAAACAGTGTCTTACTTCAGAAGAGTTCATTACTGGGATTGCCACTAGCTAAATATAGTATTTATTGACTTTTTATTGACGTGTTTTTGATTATTCCCATTGTTATTCCCAATTACAGATGTAGGAATGATTCCTCTCAAGAGGTAATTTGGTGTGATCAATCACTTTAATTAGAGTAACTTTTGCTAACATTTTCATTTGTCTTTTTTTTTAAATAATAATATTGTTATAATATTATTGTCCTAATCAGCTCTACTGATGACCCTCTGAAGTGGCAGTTTGTGGATCAGTTTGTGTCTGAGTCAGGGGTAAGATTTTCCTTCTCCATATTTTAACACTATAAAGCTGTATCATATTTGATACTCAAATTTCCAAAGCCTCTAAATCAAACTTTCCTGAAAACCTGTTATTCATATTCTTATATATGCCTTCTGTCGTTTGATTGATAGTTCAGTTTTTTAGCAAGTAAAGGTGCTTTTAGTATAATTCTAAAAATGTCCCCCTTCAGTTCATGGTAAACGTGTCTTTTTGCTGTAAAATGTAACATTTTATAAAGTAAACGTAAGCATAACGTTTATGTTTTTAGTAATATTTCAAGATGAACACTTAATGGACTGAAGCAACTTAGGTTTATTTGACTAGCCATACATATATTTTTTAGAAAAATCGTGTACATTGTATCAAATATGATGCTTTTGAGGAACGTTTATTTGTTTGTCTCTCAGTCATCATTGTGTTGCATTATATGTTTTGCCCCCACAGTAAAAACTACACAGCTTTAAACATAAAACTAAATAGCTTCTTGCTAAGACATATTATTGGGAGATATAGAGTGACAACTGTCTATAAATTGGCCTTATAAATATCAGAACGAGAACCAAATCTGAGCATATTTTTGCTCAGATTAGTTTTTATATACTCAAGCATAAGCTTCATATTCTCCTATATCATACTATATGGCCCATAAAAGCCTGATGTGTTTTGTCTATATATTATTATTATTATCATATATTATTATTATAATTATAATTATTATTATTATTATTATTTTTTTTTTTGGAAAAATGATTTGATAGGCCAGGCTTTACATGGTTAAACCAGTTGTAGCAAGTTCATTTAGCCACATTTTCTGACTGTTCCCTACCAGGAGAGGAAGACCAGTATTGCTGGCTTGACTTCAATTGGAGGGAAAGAGATCAAGGAAAAAAAAGTATTCCTTAGTTTGGTGGGCACCAAAGGGATGGGAATCAGGTAAGGAAGAAACTGAACTCATTCTATCACACATATAAACTACAGCGCACAGTTGAATTACACTGAAAATAAGGTTTATTGATGCATATTGTTATAATGAACTTATTATAAATTTAATGCGACACCTTGTGACAAAGAAATACTCTCTGTTGTAGCATATCGAGTGGACCAACACAGAAACCAGGCATCTATGTGAGCAATGTGAAGCCGGGTTCACTCTCTTCTGAAGTGGGCTTACAGGTCATTTAATTTAATTCTCAGATTAAACTGCATTAATAGAGCATTGCTGTTTGATTCAACTGCAGTAAGACACGTGTGTGTTTGTGTGGCTTGTAGATTGGTGACCAGATTGTGGAGGTCAATGGGGTGGAATTCACCAACCTGAGTCATCAAGAGGTAAGTAGGATCTTGCTGAAAAAGTCAACCTATGAATTAAGAAATACCTCTCTGCGTATTTAAACTGGTAACCATGTCGGATAATGTGTGTGTTCTCAGGCAGTGCGAGTGTTAAAGAGCAGCAGGAGTCTAACTATTACTGTCCTGACTGGAGCTGTAAGTTCACTCAAAGACCACTAATACATTTCTGCCATCAGAACATCTCGAATACTCGCTGCAAGGCTTCTGTCTCTCTCAGCTGTGTGGAAAAGAAAGCCATTTGCCTAGTATAAAGCTGTTGTAATTGACAGCGGTGGACAAGGGTAATAAATTGTAGAGATGTTGTTTTTGTATTATGCTGTTAACCTCTATGTTATTTATTTTTGCATTTGTCTTATTTTATTTTACTGTTATTTTTGTTGGTAAATGTATGTGAAATATTGACATCCTTGAGTGTAACATATAACATCTTGTGCTTCAAGTATGCGACCTGTACAGTATATAATGGATTGTATTTGTGTGTATATTTCTGCAAAAGTGCTGATTTGTCTACTGTATGTTTCAGGGAAGGGAGCTGTTTATGACGGATGAGGAGCGGCTGGCGGCTGAAGCTCGACGCGAGCTGGAAAGACAGGAGCTAATGCATCAGAAGAGGGTGGCATTAGAGACCAACAAAATCGTCAAAGAACAGCAGGAGAAAGAGCGCCAGTCAGTGAAAAAACACACAACTGAACACTACACTACACTACCTATTCACACTGTATTGTTTTACATGCAAACGCCTGTAAAATAATATTTGGATGGCTCTTCCAAGTTATAACTTGAGATAACATAATTTTGTGACATAAATTTACTTATATAGGCCACATACAGCATGCCAAATACCCAGATTCTACCACCATAAGTGTCAAATTGCTGCAGCAAAATTAAGATTTTCAGAAATTTTGATTAAAATCACAGACTTTCATGTGTAAACCTTGATATTACCTCACATGCTCATGTAAAACAATTAGGATTCACAACAACAGACAAAACACAACTGTTAACGATACGGCAAAATGCGTAACTATATGCAACTATAACTACTTTTTAATACATTTATGCAGTTTTTCTTTAACTGTATCTTTTTTTATAAACATTTTAGGTACTGTTCTCTTGTGGTTAAAACAAATATGAATATTCACTTGTACTCAAATACTTCTTTATTAATTGCCATTATAATCATGCTTTATCTGTTTCTTTTTGTCTCTTCATGTTGTCAGTAATGAATCTGATTAATCTTTGCCACTGCTGAAAAATTGTCCTTAATTTAAAGACATATAATTAAAATTCCTGCATTAAATCTGCATGAGTTATTATCAATTTTATTGTTTTATATGTGTAATATTTTGCAGGAGAAAGATGGAGATATCACAAAAGACTGCAGAGGAAGAACAACGCCATCGCAAAGAGATGGAGAGGTAGCGCTTGTATAATGTTGCCAAGCAAAAATATCTTCAAAGAAAACAGACCTCAGATGTCAGAGTAGAGCAAATCGATATTGATGAAAGCAATGTTGTGAGAGATGGAAGTACATTCTGTTCCGTATGTCCTCCTAAGTCACCTCTAATTTTCACAACCAATGTTTTTTTGTCAAGTAAAATGTGTTCAAATTATATATATGATACATATAAATGTAACAAACAAAATGTAATGTTTACTGCAGAAGGGGTCAACTTCTTGACATTTGTCTTGATGTTGATTACGAATATATATCAACTCAGAAATTATTTAGCAGGTTGTCGGAATAGATGTCCATTTAATGTATGTGTCGTGTGTGTCAGAATTGAAGCATCGGAAAGTAAGCACCACAAAGAGTGGGAAGAAGATTGGGGCTCCAAGGAAAAATCCAAATCTCATTCCCCCTCCCCTTCTCCCTCGCCCCAACCACCCACCCGCCTCACACCTTCACCCAAACGCAAAACCTCCAGTAAGTTGACAACACTTATAAAACTTCTCCAGTGCATGAACTTTGAATGCCCTCTGTAAAACTACACTATTCTCTTAATGATGAACAAGTATGTTACCATGTCTAAAACGGTACACATAATGCACCATTACTCCTTTCTCCTCTGCATGAACAGATATGCATTTATGTTGGATGCATCATCTCTCTTTGTGTGCTCTTTGTCTTTCTGTCTATTTGCCTTTCTGTTGTGCCGTGTCTGTCACTTCCTGGTTCCATCAGCTGCTGAGTCCTATGAAGAAGAGAGTGGAGAAGTAAGTGAAGAATTCATATGGCATTATAGACAACATTCTTTGACTAACTTCCCCTTTTTTAAGACACTTCAACTGCATGTAGGCTATACTTCTCTTGTTTGGTTGGATCTTTTGGTAGCTTTTGGATGAATGAATCTGCACAGTTTTTCTATGAAACTAATGTATCATATTCTTGCTATCTTAGCGTTCGGTTGGTTTTATCGTTACGAAGGAAAGTTGCCTACACTCAAAAAGGTACATTGTGTGTTGCAAGCTTGTTGTGCTGTTTTGGTGTCCTAGAACTATGGAATATGTTGTTCATCTTGGAGATATGTCTGAAGTTATGGTTTACATGATAGTTTGGTTGACATTGGTGAAAAGTCCACCAGGTGTTCTCAAATCACTTTGAATATTTAGAAAGGAAAAGAGACCAAAAAGAAGAAGAAAATGTCCAATACTGACACTCTTCCAGCTGAGAAAAAGAACAAGAAAGAGATGGAGTTTGAGCTGAAACTTGCCAAGGAGAAGGAAGAAGTACTTGAGCGAGAGAAGCAGATGAAAATCAGCAGACTTCTGCAAGAGGTATCAGACTTGTTCTAGTGAGGTTACAGTAGGGTTTGCTGACTTAAATTGTACTCCCAGTTTAATGTGTGTAAACAATTCTGTCTCCTTGCCCTTTGGCCCTCTCACTCTCATTGATTGGTCAAATGTACACATTTGAACAGAGACTAAATTAAATTTAGCTGGTAACTGCACTATTGTACCCTTACCAATGGCAGTCCACCACATTCTCATTAGTTTATCAAAGTTTCCATCTTTGGGTGTGGCTTTACTAATTCAACTAGGTGTCAGAAACTGAGAGGGAAGATCTGGAAGAGTCGGAAAAGGTTCAGCATTGGGTGGAAAGGCTCTGTCAAACCAGACTAGAGCAAATCTCCTCAGTTGAAAATGAGTCCCCAGAGGTAAAGTCTATCAAGTTTTACTCAAGTATCCTAATGTGTGTTGGTCTTCTAGTCCATAGTTTGTTAGTTCAGAGTTTTAAGCAATTAAAGTGTACCTTTAGATGTCTCCAACCCGTTCTCCGGCATCGACTGGTCCCACCAGACGGAGGTTCCTTGGAGGCTTGACATTGGCCACTACTGACCTTGATGACATAAACTTAGATGATGTTGACCAAAGTCTTAGGCAGCCTTTGAAAAGACTTGCCCCAACTCCACCAACATCCAACCAAGCTCCACCTCCCTTACCACGCCCTCCGGCCTCACCCCGACTTTACCAGACATCCAACTATCACCCTCCATCTCCAAGAACGCAACATCAAATGCAACCAAGTTCCAGACCATCCCCCCAACGCCCACCTTCCCCACCAGCCACTTGGGTACCGTCTTCCTCAATAGGTCAAAGCCGGCAACCCCCTTCTTCCCCACTATTCTCTTCCAGGGGTCTGTCCTCATCTCAGCCACCTCCCCCCCCACCCCCACCTCCTCCTCCACCACCACCGCCTCCTCCGCCGCCACCTCCTCCACCCGTGCACATGGAAGAAAAGTACATTGCAGGGTCATCCAACTATCCTCGCTCCCCAAGCTTATCCGAACAAGGGACCAGGTTTGTCGACAATGGTTACCGGCAGAGAGGGGGCTTCTACTCCAGTGATCTCTCACGCCCACCCAGCCCGAAGTTTGACCGCAACTTGACGGTTAGCATAGTTAACATTTTTAGCAGTTGATTATGTATGTCATATAGGAGTGGGAATTTTTTAGTTGCATCGCAATTCATTCCAATTTGATTCCAAATTGATTTCATGACACATAGTATTGCTATCTTCACTGAAGTGGCGCCAGTGTTGCATCTGCGATGTTTTTTTTTTTTTTTTACCCACCAATTATGTCATACATACATGCATGCCTTGAGTTTGTTGTTTTGCAGATGTGAATACCCACTTTTAATTTCTTATTGAAGATGTGTGTTAGGATACATATCATTTGGGGTGAAAAGCATGTTGTTTGGTTTGACGACACTGCAGTACCTGTGATTTCTATTTTTGTTGGACTGTTGAAAACCTTATCCTTGTGGTCCAGGTGATGAGAAACACATCTCATGCTAGCAGGATATCCACCTCTAATAATCCACTGGTGAGTCCTTAGTTTGTAAATGATACATGCTAAACTGGACCTTCCGCTCCATTTTTAGCACAAATCAGACTTGCCACCCTTGTCTAACAAATGTAATGCAAGCTTAATGCAAACCGGCATCTCTTTTTCAGCGGAAATAGTTTTCCAACAGTTCTCCGTGCTTAGATGTTTCAATAGATTCCTGCTCTTAATATAACAACACCATTTCGAAACAAATATAGTTACCAGAATTCCTATATAAGGGGCATTTAAGGGGCATGAAACCGTAACTCCTTGCAATGTATTATAAATATGCACACCTCTTTTTTATTTGTGAAGTAACACAATTTAAAAAGCCCTTTCACAAAAACATAATTATTACTAAAAAGACAAAGTCTATATGTCCTTAATGAAACGTTCCTACAATATTTTGTGTTGTGTGATTAGGATTGCATAACTCTTGAAGGTATATCACGCCCTGACATTAAGTTTGTGTCCCTTACTGCTAACATCTGCATAGCAAATAGCCCCCAGCCCTCCAAACCAGCGGAGACAGATGAACCCTGTCATGTCCAAACCTGTCATGCTACCTAGTCAGACCTCACACAGACCCACGCTCCGCTCTGAGACTATGGTAAGACAGAGAGAACCCGTGTGTGTATGTGCGATGATGATGAGGAGGAGGAGGATGATGGTGCTGATGATGCATGCATAAGCTACTGGATCTTTATGACTTGACGTTTGATTGTTGCACCAATTGCTAGTTGACTGATTATTGAGTTTTCTCAAGGAGGACCAGGTAGATGCAGCTCTTACTGATTGCACTGATTACGAAGGCAGAAAAAGAATGACAGAAGGGGAGAGGTTAAAATAGAGATGCTTCTTTCATTTGCGTGCATAATGAGATAGATTATCAGAACTAAGATGTCTTTGATTGATCAACATGACAAACCTAGACATGCTGTCCCTGTCCTCCATCAGACTCTCAGTCCTGTTTTATCAGATCACAAAGGAAGTTAATCACTGTGCCCTGTTCTTGTGCCTCCTTCATTTAAGTGAATGGGTTCTTGCCAATTCTGTGGTTATTTTTGGAGGGTAGCAAGAAGGTCAAGAAAAGACAATACCTTGCTGTCTTGAGTTAGTATTCAGTCTTTCTTCATTATTGTGAAAGGTTTTTGCTATAATGGATACGCCTAATCTTCTATCTTGTTCCCTCGTATCTAAAGAATCAGGTGTCATTTCTCCCAAATGATCCAGTACCTTGTAGCATCACCATCACTGGTGTTCTGTTTATAATGGATTATCAGTTCAGTCATGCAGTCAGTGTCGTTGTACATCTCACAGATGCCTGAATTCACAGTTAATAGGTCTATTTGCCATGCTGAGGTGAACCTTATATGGCACTTAATGAGATGGTGCAAGCATTTAATGTGTGTTATTTTGAGGTGTTTTTAAGAGTCAGTCACAATTATGTTTGTTTCAGCCCCCAGAGATGCTTAAACGGATGGTCACGTACAACATGTCCTTTAAATCAAGCAAAAAACAAGTAACTGTCATCATTACTTTGCGTTACACCCCTCCTCCTCCTTCTCTCTCTCTCTCTCTCTCTCTCTCTCTCTCTCTCTCTCTCTCTCTCTCTCTCTCTCTCTCTCTCTCTCTCTCTCTCTCAAAACACTCTGGCCCTTGAGTGAGTGAAGTCTCTGCTGTCTGAGTGTATATATCTGCATGTGAAGTATATACTACATTTCTAACAATATTTCCCTGAGGATATTGGTACAATGTATCCATCTGAGCTGATTTAAAACTGGTGTTGTTTCCTTGACAATAATTAAAGGGGTCATATCATAATGGATACTTGCTGTAACCCCCCCCCCCCCCCCCCAAATAAAAATATGTGTGTGATTGTTGAACCAAAGTGCTGATGTTTATTTGTATAGGGGTGTCTACATAGAAGTCTTAAAGGCACAGCAGCAAAGAAAAAAAAACTTTTAAAAAAGTCACTGTTTTGGTGGATTAAATTATATGAAAATACATTATATGACCCCTTTAAGGTATGATTTTTGGTTTGTTTGTGGAAGTGTAGATTTGATTCTGTCTACTGCATTTCTTGAGTTTAAACATGCATGTTATGAATATCTCTTAAAATACTCAAGGACATCAGAAGTATGATTGCAATATTACACTTTTTTCAGTTAAGACATTGCATTTTCACCTTTCCATGACACTGAACTGCTGGATTAACTCAAATATCTCAGAATACTACACCAGTCACACCCATATATTTCCATGCAATCATACCTCCATCTTGTTTGCTGTGAAAGCAGCCTCTGAGTGGATCTCATTTGGACTGCACAAATGGTAGAACCAAACTGAAGTTTATATAATATTAGAGTGAATATGCAAAGAATGGCATATCTTTGTGCGTTTTCATTTTTTATGAGGAAGAGCATCACCAGAGGTCTGTGTTTCCATTTTGTTGGTTCAGTTTTAAGTGTGTTAATGTTGTTAGGGACCCTTTATATTGTAACTATATTTGCAGATGATTGTCTATTGACCCTATCCAACTAGAAAGTTACCAATAGATCCAACAAAATAAATGCATCCTTTCTCAGTTTTAATATGTGCACCATACAGTACGGTACTGTAGTATATTTTAGAAAGTGCATTAACTTTATGCATTAACAAATATGATCACAATAAGAAAAGTAAGCAGCAGATTTTTGTTTAAATGTGCACTCAGCAAAATTTTGTTTGCAGTGCCGGCTGATATGATAATTGTCTTGGAATGTATACTGACACCTATAGGTTTGGATGTAGCATTGCACGTAAGCAATTTCATCATATAAATACACATTCAGCCATGAATAATTCACTCTGATAGCGAAAATGTCCTGCAAAATGGATGTAACAAAAATAAAGCGAGTAGCATTAAGCTGGTCATGTGATCTCAAAATAGCGGCCACCATGAAGCAACCATGTAGAAATAAACTGATTTTTAGACTAATGATATGGTTATCTTATATGATTGTACACTATTTTAGATATATTCAAAATATGCTTTTTGTTTTTGTGTTTAAATGACTTTAAATGAAGAAATACAGAGTTCACTTTTTAAGATCAGATGCTTTTTATAGATTGATTTAGTGGTCATGCCAAACTACTAAGGCACTGATCTGGAAGACTAAACACAACCTGCCATTGATTGGATTAGAGATGACAATTACCCAGATATATTGTGTTCATTTGTCTTTTCTTGGAAATCAATGAGCACTAATTTGTTTTTGCTTAAATGATGTCCTTATAACGAACCTCACATTTTTTACAGACTATACTATACTGTCAGTTTTTCCTATTTGTTTTGCAGGGATTTCAGAAATACGTGGATGATTTTGATCCATATTCCATGGTAGGCCTACTGTAAACCTTTACATTAACAGTTCTGTTTATGTATCTGTACCCTTTTTTTATATATTATAACTCAGATATGCCACACTCCCTGAGTGTTTCTCTATAGAATATTACTTTTACCATCTTAGCTTTAACTGTGTATGTTTTAACAGTTCACGGCTGAGCAGCTAGCTGACAGAGATGTGCGACTTTTGAGAATTAAGAAGGTAATTAAGGAAAAAAACTGAAATATGAGCAACATCTGTAAAATGTAAACTAAGAATTGGGAGATTTTTTAAAATTCTATTCACATTTTTCAGGAAGGAAAGCTTGATCTTTCCATAGAGGGAGGAATCGACTCCCCATTGGGAAAGATTGTGGTGTCATCTATCTACGAGGGAGGTGCAGCAGATAAACATGGTAAGTCATACAAAATTAACACATTTCCAAGATATAGAGATTTGGGGGTTGGTTGTTTTGACTTCAGGCTTTAACAAACACCTAAGCAACCATACTCTGAAAAATAATGATGATATTGATTATATTGACTTAAATATATAAAACATTTTTTTTTTAATTTTTTTATTTCCTGCTTAGTGTTTTCAATATATTATTGTTAATTCTCTATGGTTTTGTTCATGTTATCTCAGGTGGGGTCGTGTCCGGAGATGAGATCATGGCTGTGAATGGAAAGATCCTCACGGATGTGACTCTAGCTGAAGGACAGACCTCAATGGCTCAGGCCTGGAACAGTGGAGGGGTACGGCCCTCATTACAATTAAACAGCCAATTACTTTAAATCAGTTGATCTGTCTGAACAGATTGTCTTGGGGTGAAGAAGACAGTGCAGCTCATTAGAGCCAAATGGTTTGCATTCACGCATATTCAGGGTGTTCACACTGGTAGTTCAGTTGTCTTGTTGTTGTTTTTTGGTCTGGATCAAAAAAGGAAATGATTAATTTAGTCCTGATTTGCTTAGCTTTCACACTGTTATTTTTAAGAGCAAACCTAAAGATACAAAACACAAAAAACGGAACTTACCGAAAATCCAAAATGCTGTGTGCTGGGCTAAACGTGCTCGCTGAATGTGCGTACATATGATGGTATTATACCAGCTGAAAACTCATGAATAGCTATTAAATTGTGACAAGTCAAAACAGCAACAGGAATTCCTCCGCAACATTGTGAATATAACAAGAAAAAAATAGGTATGCTTGAGCATTCTGTCCTTTTGGGGTCACATCTCGTGACATCACGTGTTTTTGGTTTGTTTAGATTTCTTTGGTCTGTGTTGCACTCATATTTCAGTCGAACCTCACCAGAATTTATTTGGAAGTGGACCGAGACCCCATGAAAAGGTGGGTCTTGGTCCTCTTGGTCACTGAGAATTTGAACACCCGTCCTTCATCAAATTCAACACATTTCCCACCCTCTTGCGTTTGTGAATATTTTGACAAATTCGATATTGCTTTCCAATCCAATACTTATATCTTACCATACTCAGCATTCACATCATGTTGAAATAACTGCTATTTACAACATTACAAACATTCACATAATGTCCTAGATTGGTCTGGATGAATATAGAGGTGAACTGAAATGTAGTGATTTATGTATTTTACTGTCATCAACAAAACTGGATCTTATTAGCGCTACCCTAGAAATGAATAATTTCAGAGTACAATAATGTGAATAGCACAATGTGGAATCTCTAAGGTTTTATTGCACAATTACAGTAATTATTGACATCACATAATGCTGCATTAAACCAATTCTGCAAAATACATAGATTTCCCTCAACATTTGTTATAGAAATAGTATGGCTGTAGCTATGCATTATTTTTTAGATATTAGTAGGTTAAAACAACAACCTATGCTATTGTAAAAGTTTTTTTTAATTTACTTATTTTTCCTGGGAGACACATCCCAAGTGCACATGGTCTGTTGCTGTAATGATTTTTTTTCAACAAACATCATTTAATATAGATGAAGGTTTGGAGCAGAAGTGAAGCAGAATGTATCAATAAAATTGTGCCAATGTGCTTGTCAAACATCAAGACAGTGGGGATTTAAGTAGGCTAATGTTACTCACAGTTAACTCATTTCATCAATGCAAATTAAACATGTAGGTGGACAATCTCTTTTATTGTGTATAAAATGCATTTTATTGTGTGCTAGAATTTATCTGACTTCCATCCTATTGTTCATGTGCCTGTGCTTGGCATTTTCATGTGTATTTGTGTGCAGGACTGGATTGACCTGGTCATTGCGGTGTCTCCACCGAAGGAATATGAAGATGAAGTGTACGTATAGTTGCATTCTTCCTCATAATACAATGACAGCTCCAGTGCCCTCTAAATTCAATTCACTCAATTATAGTATTATGCTTTGTGGTCTATTTCAATTGTGTCCAATGAAAAAAGCAATCAGTTGGGTAAATGGCTCTCAGTGGTGAAGCTGTCATCTGCTGTATGTCTTCAGCCCTAAAGCAGCATCAGTCAGACCCACTGCAAAGAAAAAGGTTTTCCAAGGCAGTGCCCCTGTGTACAGACAGGGCTACGTCCTTCAGATGAGGACCCCCCCATCCCCCAACCTGATCGGCCAATAGAACAGTGGTAACCCCCCCCCAACCCAACCAAATCTACCCATCCCCTTCTGCAGTGTGCATCATGTACATGTGACAATCTCTTTTCTTTGTCAATCTGACAACTCAACCAGATGTTTCCATTTGGGGATTTGTTGTGATGATTATTAAATAATGCAATATACAATAGTTGTGAACTGTTGTTCACAAGGCTGTGCAGTCGTTCTGATTGATGTTGTTCAAAGGGACTGTTACATGTCATGAATCATGCATTGATTATTGCAACTTTGATCTGTCCTTTTGCTACTGCATGTTACTATAAATGTCTACAGCACTACTGCATGTGGAATTACGAAAATATACTGCCATTGGTTCACTAGGAGCAAACTAGGGAGTCAAAAATGTATGGATAGGTATAATATTTGTACTTGAAGGCTGTAAACCGTTCAAAGATAGAAATGACATAGAAGCCAGAGTGGCGAGCATACCAAGTCTTATTTGATCACAAATAAAGGAACAAAAGAAAGAAAATTACTTGATTCGGGCACACTGCCTCGCACATCAAAACAAACACTCCAAAATATCTGCCCTGCCCCCCACTTTTAAAGAGGAAGTTGGCTACAGCCATCTGTGCCCCTGGCCTGTGGACCGCACGGTGGTATCCTTCATGCGGTAGAACCACTGGAGGGACACAACCTGGGAAAGGGGACAGGATGAGAGAGAGAAGGAAGAGAGGGAGAGGGGTTTGAGAGAGAGAGGATAATGAGGGGCTTCCCGACCCCGGGGCATGCAACCAGATGATCTTCAGCCAGCTGGATGGCCTGGTTCAGCGACGCTGGGCGGTTGCACTGGACCCACTCGGCCCTTCCTCGTGGCAGCCAAGCAACATCAAAAACACTTCAGAATAGTCCGTGCTGCATAAGTCTCTCTCTCCCGTCCCAGGTGCACGCTTAGATCCGTCTTTGAGCCAAACTCTAGAATTAAAGACCGGTGTTAGTCATCATTCAATTGACTTCCTTATCACCGATCTTCTCCACATTCGTTCCCCCACTGCAGACTTCACTTTACCACACCCCCTTCGCCACAAAGGCATTTATATTTGCACTACCAGTAATGTCCCGCTGGATGCAGCAGATAGTAATTCTGCCTTTTGACTTTTTTTCACCATGTCTTTTTGCACATTCTGTGAATCAATGCAGTGAAATTCTTTGTAATTTTTATATGTCAGTTTCATATATAGCATATATAGTCTTTGCTGTAAAATTCCCTTTCCTTGCTAAGAGTGCAACCTTTTTTCTTCACCCCTCGTGTGGATGTGAGATATAAAACGTAACATTAGGTAGGTAACCCCGGTTCCCTCAAAAGGGAAACGAGACACTGTGTCATGAAATTGACGCTTCGGTAATGAAATACCCACTATGACATACTCCCCAAATGCCTGCTCACTGTGTTGTGAAATTACCAGAGAGCTAAGCTGTCACTAAAGATTGCTATACCGCACACCTAGTAACCAAGAACTATCAGCCTAAAACAATGTCCGCAGCTCAATACCAGCCCAATTACCTGCTATATATGACCCAGGGGTAGAACTGACTAGGAAGATTGCAGGCTCACTGCGTCTGCCACCAATAAGGCAGGGCAGACTAGAGGACTGCCACCCAGACCCTCAGCTATTAGTTCCAGAGAGAGTAAGTATTATGCATTGCGTCCTAAGGACCAAGAGAGGCCTCAGGAGGGAACACCGTTCTCTGAACTGCCTGCTCTACCAAGGAACATAACTAACCAAAATTGGGTCAACATACAACCGTCTGACTATTACCTCCACTGTGAATCAGAGGGGCTAACTGAGATAGTTACAGCACTCTCATACCACTCCCTACCAAGTAGCTCTTATCTGCTGATGGATGTCCATCACAACAGTTCCAGCGAATGACAAAGAGTGGGTCGCGAACTGCGATAAAGTCAATTTTTATGCTCTGTTTCGATACTCCTCGCAAACCGTTAGGAAACAGTGTTAACGTAATCCCCCAATGTGTCCACACTATCACCTCCAGGTATAGACTTAAGGGGTGACAAATGAAGACGCAAAGCGGAAAGCTCACTTTCCTTGCTGTACTGCCCATCCATATAAGGAAATGTACTTATGCAGCCTCCAACTTGGAGGTGGCTTAAACTTCCCCTTCCCTTTGCCAAGTGCCATAATGTTATTTCCAATATGAATGTGATTCAGAGAGAGACGTGGGGCGCAAGCAGCATGATTGCCCATTTTTCCTCCTCCTGTCCATATGACATATAAAGCATACTGAAACTGGCTCTATACGCAGTTCACTGGAGTATGCCAGATGAAAGAGTGAAATGTGCTATAATGAATGCACAATCTCTTCCTATAGATCTGTTACTTATGTTCCACCAGGCAGGCACATCAATATCGACTTCATACTCCTTGTTCTTGCCAGGCAACCGATGATAAAGTGATGTGAAGCAAGTCGCATTCATTTCACAACCATATTACCCTTTGTGCACTACGAAGGGTGGCTGGTAGAAGAATGGGACAGCTGCGTTAGACCCCAATTCTATAACTGCAACAGCCCATACACCAGAGAGCAGTGATGGGCACAGACCTCTGCTGAGAAAGTGTTGTAGTGCTAAGAACACAGCCCTAATCTCTAGGCAGTTGATGTGCCAAGACAGATGAGGGCCCTCCCCAATACCCTGAGCTGGACGGCCTTCCATGACCGCTCCCCAGACCGTAAGAGAGGCGTCCATTGTAATCATTTTGCACTGGTAACATGCTCCTACTCCTCCCAAAAGAAAGGGCATGAAGCTCTTAGCGCATGACCCTTGCCATAAACATGGGTTTTAATAAGGGATGAACCACCACTGGAAGTGTTTCATGTGCAGTAAGTCCAACGGACTTACGCTGGCGCCTGCAGCCATAAGACCCATCAGAACATAGCATTGACTGACGGAAAGCTCTTGGCCTTACCTCAGACTGCCTACCATGGTGTGAATAGAATTCACCCGAGCCAGGAAAATTGTGCCTGCATCATGGTAGAATCCCAAACCACTCTGATAAACGTAGTTCTCTGGCATCGTGACAGATTGCTCTTCTTTAGATTTAGTCTCAAACCTAAATTCTCATTATAAGCAAGAACGACACCTCAATGTCAAAATGCCAACTCTCTCGATCTGGCTAAAATGAACCAGTCGTCAATGTAGTTTAGCACCCATATGCCCAGGAGTCGCAGAGGAGCCAGAGCTGCATCCATGCATTTGGTGAAAGTTCGAGGAGACAAGGCTAGGCCGAACAGAACAACCCAATATTGGTACGCTTCCCTCCAAAGCGAACCTCAGGAACTTCCTATGAGTGGGTAAAATATCTATGTGAAAATATGCATCTTTTAGATCTATCGTGACAAACCAATTCTCAGATTGGATTTGAGACACAAGTTTAACATCTTGAATCTGTAGATCTGCAGAATAAGTTTCAAGAGATGAAGATCTAAAATGGGACGCAACCCCCATCTTTCTTAGAGAACGAGGAAGTATTGACTGTAAAAACCAGAGTCCCTTTCTGATAGGGGAACACGATCTAGAAGGGACTCTTAACTTCTGTGGAAGAAACGGACCTTGTTCTGGCTTCACTGTTGTAAGAAGCATGCCGTTGAAAGACGGAGGATGATACTTGAACTGGATCCTGTAACCATTTTCTATTGTTCAAAGTACCCAACAGGTACAGAAACGATTTTTCTTTTTCGTTGATTGTTGAAAGGTTGAGCCACAGATCTCTCTCTATAGCAACCACAGCAGCCATTTAACAGCAGCCGATAGCACGGGCAGTCTACTTAGTGACATGGAGAGACAAATCTGTGGCCCTGCGGGGTTCTTCACTGCTTCAGGTCCAAGGCTCTTGCCGGTGTTGAGTTCTTTAAGCAGGTCAGCCTGATAAGCCTGTAACAGTGCCATGGTGTGCAGAGACTGACCAGCCTGACCTGCTGCCTCATAATCCACAAAGAACATGTGATCCTGCAGGGTCTTTTTGGGCAAGGCTGGTCTCTTTATTGATGAAAGCCGAAGTCAAAGCGTTAGAGAGATAGCCCGCAAGCATCTCTTCTACCCTAGGCAATGACTCCAACGTTGCTGGGTTACGAACACACAAGGAATATTGGGCTTTCCATAACTTAGAGATTTCAGAATGAAGATCGGTAAAGAAGGAAAGGTTACATTTGGTTAGCTTGGATGGATTACCGCTCAACCAGCTTACTACAGGGAACTTCCCTTTTTTTGTCTGGCCGCTTGAGATTTAATTTAGCCACCAGACAAGTGACGACCTGTAGCAGCTCCTTATATCATCTAGTGGACAATAGAGACTACCCGCCAGTTGCACTCTACACATAACCGCCCTCAATGTCCAACTCCTCAAAGATGGACCCCCAAGAGAGCGGGTCCTCATTTGGAAAGGAAGAAATCGCAGAGCGAGCTTCCATATCCAGAACGGGACCCTCAGAGTCCGTCGATAGAGCGAGAGAAAGGGCGGTGCCTGTCTCAGGCTTGTCTAAGAGCTCCATCTGAGAACCCCATGAGAAAAGTCGACTCGATGCCTCAGCAGCCACAGGACCCCACCCATGAGAATGATCATCAAAGAGCCCTATGAAGGACCTGTGCTTTCTCATATTAAAAATCCTCACATTGCACATAATCAGCTCCCCCGGGAGTTCATCGACCATGCTCCGCTCCCAAACAAAGAATACAAAGCTTCTGTCCATAGTCCCCAAGAATGTAGCGGGGGCACAGCGAAACACATCTCCTAAACTTCATCAGTTTTTTTTCAACTCCTGTTCTAAAGACAGACAGACAAATGTTTTTTGCTTGTGCAGGTGTTATTTATAGAATTGATTATGCACTGAGTTGCCTCTCCTGATTTTGTCCTAGGCCAATGTTTTGGCCTGTACTACATATTGACTCACTTTGAAGGCATTCCCATTGCGTCAACACCATGACACAGCGCCGATGTTCTCTCGAAAGGGAACCCTCTTTTAAATATCTATCAGACTAATCTTATTTTTATATTTTCTGTCACTCTTATTACAGGACGTTCTTTTAAGACGGACCACAGGAGGAATCGAACGAGAGCCATTCCTTAGTAGTTTTGCAGCAAGCACGTAATTTAGTATATATGTTGTAAGAGAAGCAAATACAATTATTAACATGATTTTTTAAATCAAACATCTGCTTTATAAATTCATAATTTATTGTTTGGGCATTATTTTGTTGTTGAATGCAAAACAATAAATATGCATTAGCAAAAAAGGTATTTCTGTGTAATGTTTGTATGACTTCTGATCATTCGCAAATTAAAGTGCGCCCATTATGCTAAAGTCTCCTAATTTTGTAAATTTTTTAAGTCTCCTAATTTTGTTTTGTAGGTCTCCTCCAACAGGTTTACAAGAATCAAAGGTCAAAAAGGTTTCATTTTCTCATAATATACATTGCACATAACCACATTTTTCAATGATTCTCAACTGATTCTGATTAATCAGTCTCTCTAAATCCCTCCTTTCCACAAGCTACTCTGCTCTGACTGGCCCCATGGCCCAGTCTGTTGTGATTGGTCTACCGCTTACATTGTGAGTTAAAAACAAACACTGCCATTACCATAACTGCATTTCAGCTCCATCTGGAGGCTTCCTAAAGCTCAGTGATTGTACACACTGTAAACTAAAGACAGTAACGGACGATGATGTCGATATTACCATATCAATCTGAGCGTGAGTCCGATGATGAAACATCAGAAGAACTCGGTATTCAAACCCAAACCTCCATCGCAAGGACAACTTGAGCGGGACGTTTCTCAGTGAAACGCTACTCAGCTTGAGGCACATTATGAGATTCAGCAACTGTAATTCCTCACCATCAGTATTAACAAGTGTATGTCCATCAACAAACCAATGTGTATATTTCTAATTTATTGCAGTGCACATGCGGGAACTCAATAACGGTGCATATTAGCCGAGCTCTAACGTGAATGACTGATGTAACATAAATGCAGTGTTGGGCAAGCTACTTAGAAAATGTCGTGAGCTAAGCTAGCAGTTACTCTACATTAAATGTAGCTTAACTACACTGAAGCTACACCCCTGGGAAATGTAGCAAGCTAAGCTACAGCAATATGGCAAAAGTAGTTTACTACATCTAAAGCTACTTTTTCAAATTTAATTTTTATATTGAACCACCTTAATTCCAAGTCAATGCTATCTCAGTGATCAATAAAATTGTCAATCAAACATATAGGCAGGCATAATTTGTCAGTTCAATTGTTTATTCAACAACTGTTCCAAACCAATTTGGCAAAAAAAAACAAAAAAACATAACTATATAAAACCATATAACTATATAAAACTATAACAAAACCAGGTGTCAAGAATGTGTGCATCTTTTTCCATTTCTCACGTGTCAGCCCAAGGATTGATACTGGTACGTGATGTCACACCATACGGAGCAGAAGGTGGTGGTAATGCACCAAAAAGCTGGTTTGTAGGGCCCTATGAAATCCGTTTTATTTTTTCCCACATTCCAAATTCAGTTTTATTTTGTTTTCATTTTTCTGGACTCCCATTTTAATGGTTAAATAACATTTTGTAATCAAAAACGTGTAATTAATTGAAATCATGAAACATATATAATTTAACAATACTTTATTTACATTTTTAAATAAATTACATTTAAGGGCTCTATAAAATAGTTTTTTTTAATGGTTTAAATTTTAATTACCAATTATATAAAATGTAGGCCTAATGATTTAAGCAAAACTTGCTTCAAAGGTTAAACCAACCTTTTATTTTTATAGGTTGCCATGTGCTAGACCTTTGAGTCTCTGTCGTTTTTAATATATTTTTTTGATATGACTATAGTTTTTCTCAAATCAAGCTAAAATGCTGCTAAAGTGACTCTCAGAGCGGCTGTGTAGATGAAGTTCATCGATCCATTACTGAAAACATTGCAAGCGTCCTGGGTGCTTAGTGTGTGGTCAGGGGCGCAACTACCCAGTGTTAGAGGGGTTTGCAGCAACAATTTTGGCGCCCCCCCAATACACACACACACACACACACACATATATATATATATATATATATATATATATATATATATATATTAACAATGTTAACAAATAATAAAAAGTTTCAGAATACACAGTTACAAACATACACATATACACATACACACACACACACACACACACACACATATATATATATACATATATATATATATATATATATATATATATATATATATATATATATATATATATATACAGATCCTTCTCAAAAAAATAGCATATTGTGATAAAGTTCATTATTTTCCATAATGTAATGATAAAAATTAAACTTTCATATATTTTAGATTCATTGCACACCAACTGAAATATTTCAGGTCTTTTATTGTTTTAATACTGATGATTTTGGCATACAGCTCATGAAAACCCTAAATTCCTATCTCAAAAAATTAGCATATCATGAAAAGGGTCTCTAAACGAGCTATTAACCTAATCATCTGAATCAACTAATTAACTCTAAACACCTGCAAAAGATTCCTGAGGCTTTTAAAACTCCCAGCCTGTTTCATTACTCAAAACCGCAATCATGGGTAAGACTGCCGACCTGACTGCTGTCCAGAAGGCCATCATTGACACCCTCAAGCGAGAGGATAAGACACAGAAAGAAATTTCTGAACAAATAGGCTGTTCCCAGAGTGCTGTATCAAGGCACCTCAGTGGGAAGTCTGTGGGAAGGAAAAAGTGTGGCAAAAAACGCTGCACAACGAGAAGAGGCGACCGAACCCTGAGGAAGATTGTGGAGAAGGATCGATTCCAGACCTTCGGGGACCTGCGGAAGCAGTGGACTGAGTCTGGAGTAGAAACATCCAGAGCCACCGTGCACAGGCGTGTGCAGGAAATGGGTTACAGGTGCCGCATTCCCCAGGTTTTTTGAACCAGAAACAGCGGCAGAAGCGCCTGACCTGGGCTACAGAGAAGCAGCACTGGACTGTTGCTCAGTGGTCCAAAGTACTTTTTTCGGATGAAAGCAAATTTTGCATCAAGGTGCCAGAGTCTGCAGGAAGACTGGGGAGAAGGAAATGCCAAAATGCCTGAAGTCCAGTGTCAAGTACCCACAGTCAGTGATGGTCTGGGGTGCCATGTCAGCTGCTGGTCTTGGTCCACTGTGTTTTATCAAGGGCAGGGTCAATGCAGCTAGCTATCGGGAGATTATGGAGCACTTCATGCTTCCATCTGATTTCATTTTTCAGCACGACCTGGCACCTGCTCACAGTGCCAAAACCACTGGTAAATGGTTTACTGACCATGGTATTACTGTGCTCAATTGGCCTGCCAACTCTCCTGACCTGAACCCCATAGAGAATCTGTGGGATATTGTGAAGAGAAAGTTGAGAGATGCAAGACCCAACACTCTGGATGAGCTTAAGGCTGCTATCGAAGCATCCTGGGCCTCCATAACACCTCAGCAGTGCCACAGGCTGATTGCCACCATGTCACGCCACATTGAAGCAGTCATTTCTGCAAAAGGATTCCCGACCAAGTATTGAGTGCATAACTGAACATAATTATTTGAAGGTTGACTTTTTTTGTATTAAAAACACTTCTTTTATTGGTCGGATGAAATATGCTAATTTTTTGAGATAGGAATTTTGGGTTTTCATGAGCTGTATGCCAAAATCATCAGTATTAAAACAATAAAAGACCTGAAATATTTCAGTTGGTGTGCAATGATTCTAAAATATATGAAAGTTTAATTTTTATCATTACATTATGGAAAATAATGAACTTTATCACATTATGCTAATTTTTTGAGAAGGACCTGTATATATATATATATATATATATATATATATATATATATATATATATATATATATATATATATATATATATATATATAATCATATTGTGTGTAGCTGTCATTTGTATCAAAATGATCATCCATCAAATCTTCCTTATCCCAGAAAATGTTATTTTTTCTTTGCAAATCCCTGTACATTTGACAATGACAACAATGATGACATAAATTATGTCAGTGAACAAAAAAAAAACAGAAACAGATTTTGTCCAAGTGGTCAACAAAAGCCTCGTTGCTGTTTGCCACTTGATCATACATATTATATAGCACAGATCTTTAAAGAGAGAGAGAGATGTGACCCTAAATACAGCTTCCATGTCACCCAGCAGATGTAACTATAGCTTGTATGTCTGATAGCACAGCTAACATGAACATACATGAATGGTAAAACAAAATCTATTTGTTTCCATGATATACCAGCCTTATTGCATAAGTCATGTTTTCCAGCTTCTAGTCATTTATTGAGCATGCTACCTTATATTTACCAGTAGTTATTTTCTAAATAATTCCATGGTAAACCAGATATATTGCATTAGTTGTTTTCAAGATTCTTGTCATTTATTGTACATGCTACCGCATATTTTTTAGTTTTCAGCTCAGCAACCTCGGTTTTGCATATTCTAAACTAGCTAGCTCTGGCTGCTACATTCCCAGAGTTAGCAAACGTTAGTCTGTTAACATGAATATTTGCAAGCCTCCTCCAAGCACAAACATCACATACCTGTTGCATTTTACCATCCACTTATTTAGCTGCTGTCGCATCCCTTCCCTTGACATGCCATCTCCTTTAACCTCCTTCTTTTTCTATTTTTAGCCCCCGACCGCTTTTTTGCTTCATTCATCTTTTTCGAGTTTCAAAGATAACGTACACGGTTACTAACGTAACCTTGGTTCTCTCTAGAGAGGGAACGAGTACTGCGTAATATCTTACGCAATGGGGAAAACCTCTTTTCCACGAGATATTGAAGCCAAAAATTATCCTTTAATTTTGATTAATGTAAAACGCTGTGCGGCAGCGTGCAGACATAGGCAAAACGGCTCGCGCGCCTATTGGCTGCCCTGCGGCAACAGCAGCAAGCCTATCGAGTGAGGCCCTGCGTGACGTGACATCCAATGGGGGTGCTTCGCGTCCATTTCGTCGCGTCCCACCAGAATAGGCGTGGCCTTGGCCTATAAATACGCTCGACAGGCTGATACAAACTGGTTTTCATCGCTGAAGCGACCCAGCGCTGTTGTATGCACGGCAAGATACGCAGTACTCGTTCCCTCTCTAGAGAGAACCGAGGTTACGTTAGTAACCGAGTACGTTCTCTTACGAGAGTATCTCTCGTACTGCGTAATATCTTACGCTATGGGGAACACAATGTAAGACGCCGTGCGTACTGGGATCCAACACCAATGTCCCAAGGGCAGTAGCCCGGGGCTCATATAGTGCATAATCACCATAGACTCACAGAGAGTCGGAGAAGAGAGGCTACCAGCATCATTCCCCATGAAATAGCATCCCATAGGAGCTAGTTATGTCAACAGTATATCCCGCAGACAGGGTGAACGCGTTCAGCCTGAACTGGGCAAAAGTACGGGCTATTCAACATCCATGGAGCTGTTCCATCGATCAGTGAGCGATACTCAATCAAAACTCAGCATTCTGCGCCGGCGCAGCGGGACAGATAGTACTGAATTCTAGACCGACAGCAGCTTGGCCTGTAAGGCGGGAACCTCTAGGTTATAGAACCTTATAAATGTAGACGGCGAGGCCCAGCCCGCCGCCATACAGATATCATGCAAGGAAATCCCACTAGACCACGCCCACGAAGAGGCCACGCCTCTCGTGGAGTGCGCTCTGACACCCAAAGCACACTGGAGACCCTTAGAAGTGTAAGCCAGCGCTATGGCATCGACTATCCATCTGGATAGGCTCTGTTTTGATGCGGCAAGTCCCTTGGAGTGTCCGCCAAACAAAACAAAGAGCTGCTCGGTCTGCCTGAAGACAGACGAGCGGGACACATAAGCTCTCAGCGCCCTGACGGGGCAAAGGAGATTAGCATCCGCCTCCTCATTGTTCACCGGAAGGGCGCACAGGGAAATAACCTGGGCCCTGAACGGTGTGCGGAGGGATTTTGGCACGTACCCGTGCCTTGGTTTGAGTATGACTTTTGAGTCATTAGGCCCAAACTCCATACAGGACGCGCTTACTGAAAGCGCTTGTAAGTCCCCCACGCGCTTCATTGAAGCAAGAGCCACAAGAAATACCGTTTTGAAAGACAGGTGCTTCATGTCTGACAAATGGATTGGCTCAAATGGGGCACCTTTCAGGGCTTCCAGAACCGTAGAAAGGTCCCACATAGGGACTGAGGGAGGTCTGGAAGGATTCAGCCTCCGAGCTCCCCTGAGGAATCGAGGTCGTTTTTCCCCAGTGACTGGCCAGACGTCGGTTTTGCAAACGCCGTTATGGCCGACACGTATACTTTGAGCGTGGACGGGGTTCTACCCTTATCCAGCAGCTCCTGAAGGAAGGAGAGCACTTCCGTAACCCAGCAGTCTACGGGTGAAAAGCCCTGAGCTTGACACCAGGTAGAGAACACTGACCATTTCGAGGAGTAGAGCCGTCTAGTAGACGGGGCCCTAGCCTGCGTGATCGTGTTTAACACTCCCTCCGGGAGGTTAGCGGGTACCCGTTGATGGCCCACACATGTAGGGACCATAACTCCGGGCGAGGATGCCAAATTGAGCCCTTTGCCTGAGAGAGGAGGTCTCTCCTCACCGGTATCGGCCACGGGGCAGTGCTGGTCAGCTCCATCAGGACTGGGAACCAGGTTTGGTTCGTTCATAGCGGAGCCACGAGCAGCACTGGGCATCCATTTTCCCTGATTCGTTCCAGCACTTGAGGCAGGAGCGAGACGGGGGGAAAAGCATAGAGTGGGCGTCGGGGCCATACGTGGGCCAGCGCATCCCTGCTCTTGGAGAAAAAGTTCGGACAGTGAGCGTTTTCCTGGGACGCGAACAGGTCCACCTGCGCTCTGCCGAATGTCTCCCACAGCAGTTGGATCGCCTGCGGGTGCAGCGACCATTCCCCTGCTGGGACATTGTTTCTGGACAGTCTGTCTGGTCCCAGATTCAGGTGACCAGGCACATGCGCTGCTTTCAGTGAAAGCAGGTTGTGCTGAGCCCAGTCCAGGAGGCGTTTCGTCAGCCTGTAAAGGCTTCGGGACCTGACGCCGCCCTGGTGATTTATGTACGCCACCACTGACATGTTGTCCGACCGGACTAAGACGTGGCGGCCTTTTATCTGGGGACAAAAGCGCCTTAGCGCGTTGTCTACTGTCAGCATTTCTAGACAGTTTATTTGTGGGAGCTTCTCCCATTCTGACCACTGGCCAAAGAACGGTCTGCCCTCGAGCAGCGCTCCCTATCCCAAGGTGGAGGCGTCCGTGGACACCACCATCACACTCGAGGGAGTCCCCAGACTCACGCCTGACTGGTACCAGTCGGCTTTTTTCCAAGGTTTCAGAGCCGAGACGCATTTCCTGTCGACCCTGAGGCGAAACAGACCAGCGGCCCAAGCCCCGGGCGGAACTCGTGCTTTCAGCCATAACTGCAGTGGGCGCATGCGAAGCAGGCCCAGCTGAAGTACTGAGGATGCTGAGGCCGTGAGGCCCAGCATTTTCTGAAACCGTTTGAGCGGGACTATAGAGCCGCGGCGGAAGGATTTCACGGCGCGCTGAATGTTCAGTCCTCGCTCCGGCGACAGACGTGCTGTCATAGACAGCAAGTCCATCACTGTTCCCAGAAAAGAGATTTTCTGGCTGGGAGACAGCGAACTCTTCGCCCAATTGACTGTGAGACCCAAATTCTCGAGATGCTCGAGTAATGCGGTCTTGTGTTCTATGAGCTCTGATCGTGATCGAGCTAGAATCAACCAGTCGTCCAAGTAGTTCAAAATTCGCATGCGTCTTTTTTCGGTATCAGAAAATATCTGCTGTATACACCCCCTTCGCTCTGAGCCTGAGATAAAGGTTCTATGGCCCCTTTGCTCAGTAGTTTCGCTATTTCGGTTCGAAGTAGATTAGATACTTCGTTGTCCACCGTGGTTTCGACACGCGCCGCGCAACGGCGGGGACGTCGAGCGAACTGTAGCGAATAGCCTCTCTTTATAGTGTTCAACACCCATTCTGATACCCCGGGAAGCATTGCCCATGCATTCGCGTGGATAGCTAGAGGCAGAATGATATCTGGGCTCTGGCCGCGGCACAGCGGCGGCTGCAGAGCTTCGGTGTGCTGAGACATGAACATTGTGTTTAAAGTGTGCGAGGCGGGGGGCGCGCCGATCACGGCGGGCAGCCTGTTCGCACTCGCTTTCTCTATGACAAATTGTGGAGAGAGAACGAGCGGGACAAACCCCGTAGGGTTCAGCGTGTCTGTGAGTGAATGTGGGCGCGGGACAGCGGGCACATTTACTGCACTGAAAACACCTTCGGCTTGCGCTGCCTGAATATGTGTTGGTTTCGTTTTTACAGAAACTGTGGGACACGCACTGTGTAGTGTTTGTGGGCACTGTGTCGTGGGCACATTCACTACGTTTGCACAATCGACATGAGTCGATTTTATTTGTGCTAGCCCTGAACTGTGGCGGGCTGTGTCTGCGTGTGGGAATGGGCACTGTGACGTGGGCATTCTTACAACACTCATAACACCATCGGCTATGGCCGGGACACCAGAAAATACATTCTTTATTGGATTTATCTGGGTCGCCGTAAAAATGGCGTTAATGTGCAGGCAAGCGGGCTGTGGTACCGGCTTGTTTACTGCGAAATACACTGGAACTGTCACATTGTTTGGAACTGAACGAGCGAGAGGTTTCGGTGGAGTCTGGCCGCGGCGAGACTTAAACACCGTGGGTCTTAGCTGACTGTATGTGTGTTGGTTTCGTTTTACAGAAAACGTGGCACATGCAGTGTGTAGTGTTTGTTGGCATTGGGTTGTGGGCACATTCACTACATTTAATGCACAATTGACATGAGTCGATTTCATATGTCGCTCACTGACGGACAACGAACATATGTGTAGAAATGAACATATGTGCGAGCCCTGCACTGTGGCGGGCTGTGTTTGTGTGTAGAAATGAACACTGGGCTGTGGGCATTTTTATTACACTCATAACACCATCGGCTGTGGCCGGAATACCAGAAAATACATTGCTTATATGATTTTTCTGGGTCGCCGTGGAAACGGCATTTGTGTGCAGGCAAGCGGGCCATGGTACCGGCTTGTTTACTGCAAAATACACTGGAACAGTCACATTTTCTTGGAACTGAACGAGCGAGAAAGTATCAGTGCAAGTCTGGCCGCGGCAAGACTAAATTTTATCTGCTGCGAGAGCTGGGATCGAACACAGGTCTCCCGTGCGATGGGTTGTAGGTTTCGCCACTGAGCCACAGGGGGAAACGACAAAAGCTTAAAATAGCTCGAGCACATAATAGAGCGTCATCACAGTTTTGTGTGTGTTGGCGTTTGTTTGCAGGCGTGCGTGTTATACAACAGGCTCATTGCTGTAATATTGACATTTTCAGCCGCTCAAACTAAGAGGAGCTGAGAAATGTTTGAGAAATGGAGATTGGTCCGGCCTCGGCGGGACTAAAAATAGACTATTTCCTCATTTCGCCGGTGACGCATGCCCACGGGGGGCGGGGTAGCTTTCTTATAACGTAAAGAAAGCTAGCCGCGGTTTTGACGCTGGCCCGTTTCCCTGACGACTCGCGGGCAGAAGGGGGATATCCACATGGCTCGCCCAATCCTCACTGTCCAACGCGGTGATATAGCAGCTGGCCTCCTCTACAGATGCAGCTATCTCGTCGTCATTAATGGCGGAAGCGGCGGCGCGCGGCGGCCGTTGTCCGTCAGTGAGCGACTAGATTGAAGCTGGTGAAGCTGGCGGGCGAACCGGCGAGCTTTCACGGCTGGAGAAGGATCGGGGACCCGCTGAGTACGGCGCTTTGCGGCGCGGCACTACAGCGGGCGGGAGTCTGACTCACCATGGCAATAGCTGGCCTCCTCTACCGATGTAGCTATCTTGTCGTCACTAATGGCGGAAGCGGTGGCGCGCGGCGGCCGCTGTCCGTCAGTGAGCGACTCGATTGAAGCTGGTGAAGCTGGCGGGCGAACCGGCGAGCTTTCACGGGCTGGAGAAGGCTCGAGGACCCGCTGAATACGGCGCTTTGCGGCGCGGCACTACAGCGGCCGGGAGTGCAGACTCGGAGAAAAAATGCCAGGCAAGTCCTCAGAGTCACCATGGCAATAGTTCCACAGGAACGAAGCGTCTTCAAAAAGACGCTGCTCTTTTAGATAAAGAGAGAGAGAGAGAGAGAGAGAGAGAGAGTGTGAGTCGCGACGGCGAACACACACTCTAGCAGTGAAAAAGGATATTAACGCCGGAATGCGTAGCAGGTACGGCGGCTGAAGGCGGCGAGGTGAAGGCCAGCGGCTTCAGGCTCGAAGGCTCGTCCCGCAGAAGGCTTACTATCAGACGGCGCGGCTTCTCACTCCGGATCCAGCGATGCAGTAGTGCTTCGCTGAAGAGATGAAAATCAGTTTGTATCAGCCTGTCGAGCGTATTTATAGGCCAAGGCCACGCCTATTCTGGCGGGACGTGCCGAAATGGGCGCGAAGCACCCCCATTGGATGTCAGGTCACGCAGGGCCTCTCTCGATAGGCTTGCTGCTGTTGCCGCAGGGCAGCCAATAGGCGCGCGAGCCGTCTTGCCTATGTCTGCACGCTGCCGCACAGCGTTTTGCATTAATCAAAATTAAAGGATCATTTTTGACTTCAATATCTCGTGGAAAAGAGGTTTTCCCCATAGCGTAAGATATTACGCAGTACGAGAGATACTCTCGTAAGAGAACGCACTCCTGTGCTGCTCACTCAGCGCTCACGCGCGCGCCCCCGCCAGCTCGCAATATTACCCTTCTATTTCAAAATTAATTCTATGATGGAATATTATGAGGGCGCCGGCGCCTACTCTAGCCTGTTAGTCCTCTAAAATTTATATAACTTTTTTTATATTTAACTTGTATAACTTTTATATAAATGTATATAACTTATAAAAAAATAGATTTTTTTTAACCATCGCTTTGGCGCCCCCATGATGCGGCGCCCCTATGCGCCGCACATAGCGCATACCCACTTTTTGCGCCACTGTGGGTGCTTCTCAATATCCCTCCTCGTCTCCTCGCTCCTCTGTCCTCCATCCTATGACCCGGAAACCAATCAAGCACAGCCATCTTGAAGGACATCCCAATTCTCTAATTGCACCGCGAGGAGTCGAGGATCGAGGAGTGAGGAGGCTTTCAGAAGATGTAATGAGCGAGGATACACAGGTGTATCCTATGCGGAAGTGTTTTATTGACTAAACGTGACGCACGTATACATTCTCCTCCCCCTTCACATCGGTCACAATCTTTTTAATTTATAGTTTACCTTTGCAGTTTATGTAAACCACACATCTAACATATTTCAACAGGGTATCTTGCTTTATTATTATTCATTATGAATTTCTAAAATAAACCAACTTCAACAACATAAGGGCAGATCCTTTGAGCACTGCTCATGACGCTGTGAAGTGACACTCGACTGGTCAAGTATTCCAATGTATAAAAAAAGCTTTCATTCGATTCCTCCGTCCTCATTTTCTTTCCTTGCATCCTTCCCTCACATCCTAGAGGGGGAGGAGCTGAGGCGCTAGGAAAGGAAGCGAGGAAAGGAAACGTCTACGGTTACGTATGTAACCCTCGTTCCCTGAGTAGGGAACGGAGACGTTACGTCGGATGACGACGAATGGGGTTTCGCTTAGAAAGCCTATCAACTTCGAGTATTACAAAACGAGCCAATGGCAAAGAAATGCCATGGGTCTGCGGAATTTGCATGGCGTAACTCCGCCCCACCTCGTGGGTATAAAAGGAGGAAGCCGGCAGCAAGCAGATATGTTTCTTCGCTGAGGAGCCAAGACTGAGCTCAGGCGATCCCCGCGGTACAGCGGAAAGTGGCAGGCAGACGTAACGTCTCCGTTCCCTACTCAGGGAACGAGGGTTACATACGTAACCGTAGACGTTCCCTTTCGTTGTCACTCCGAGTTACGTCGGATGACGACGAATGGGGTTACCAGTCTAATCACGCCACCTTCTCAGCTGTCTTCCAGTGCCCTGCGTAAATCGAGATCCCTGTCAGCCTGGACAAAGGACTCCATATAACACAGGAATACCAAGGTACACTGGGAAGCATATCCCAAGCTTAGGGGAAGTATGCAATTAATGCCAGCCCGGAGGGGGGGGACTTAGAGAATACACATATGACCCGAAGGAAGCATATGGAAAACACTGGGGTGTCCAGCCGCAGGTGGAATATTTCAACCCCAGGGGTGGCAAGGTGGCTTGCCAAGGGAAAGACACACGCTCAGAGAGGCTTACAGTGGAAATACACATGTGGGGGTCGCTCAGAGGAGGGACCATGCACACGGGAGGCACCTAGCCGACGCACAGGCAATAGACACTGGCGCCGACGTCAGGAGTGCTGGAGGAGCTCAGGGCTTTCGGAGAAGCTCACCTGAGGAAAATATCGCACGTATCCAGTCCGTGGAGTGGAATGGCGAGCAAGCGAAGACACCTGAGCGGGTCCGGTACTAGCTGGTTGAAGCGAGTACACGAGAGGACACAGGCTCCACTCGGAGATTATAGAATCTGGCGAATGTGTTAGGTGTCGCCCAGCCTGCAGCTCTGCAGATGTCTGTTAGCGAGGCGCCATGCGCTAGAGCCCAAGAGGACGCCACACTCCGGGTGGAGTGGGCAGTCACACCAAGGGGGCACGGTCGACCTTGCTGCTGGTAAGCCAAAGCAATGGTGTCCACTATCCAGTGAGACAACCTTTGCTTGGAGAGAGCCTTTCCCTTCAGCTTCCCACCATAACAGACAAAGAGCTGGTCTGAGGTCCTGAAACACTGCGTTCTGTCTACATAGGCGCGGAGAGCGCGTACTGGACAGAGCAGTGTCAAGGCTGGGTCTGCCTCCTCCGAGGGCAGCGCTTGCAGGTTCACCACCTGGTCCCGAAAGGGAGTGGTAGGAACCTTGGGCACATATCCAGGCCGGGGTCTCAGGATCACGTGAGAGTAAGCCGGCCCAAATTCCAGGCACGCTTCGTCAACGGAGAATGCGTGCAGGTCCCCAACCCTCTTGATGGAGGCCAGTGCAACCAGGAGCGCTGTCTTCATAGACAGGAACTTAAGCTCGACTGATTGCAGGGGCTCAAAGGGAGCACTCTTCAGGGCAGTTAGAACCACTGAGAGGTCCCAAGAGGGAACGAGAGGAGGACGAGGAGGATTCAGTCTCCTCGCTCCTCTCAGGAACCTGATGATCAGGTCGTGCTTCCCCACCGACTTACCTTCGATGAGGTCATGATGTGCGGCAATGGCGGCAACATAGACCTTCAGGGTGGAGGGAGACAGCCTTCGCTCCAGCCCCTGTTGAAGGAAGGAAAGCAAAACACTGATCGAGCATCTCCGGGGGTCTTCTCGGTGAGAAGAGCACCAGTTGACGAAGAGGTTCCACTTCAACGCATAGACGTGTCTCGTGGACGGCGCTCTAGCGGAAGTGATGGTAGCCACCACCGCTGGCGGTAGGGTACTCAAACCTGCCTCGTCCCATCCAGGAGCCACACGTGGAGGTTCCAAAGATCGGGACGAGGGTGCCATAGGGTGCCCCGTCCCTGAGAAAGAAGGTTCTTCCTCAGAGGGATCGGCCAGGGAGGTGCTGTCGCGAGGAGTACTAGTTCGGGGAACCAGGTCCGGTTGGGCCAGTAAGGGGCAACCAGAATGACCTGCTCCTCGTCCTCCCTGACCTTGCGCAAAGTGTGCGCAAGAAGGCTCACTGGGGGAAACGCATACTTGCGGCCCTGCGGCCAGCTGTGCGCCAGAGCATCCGTGCCGAGCGTGCCCTCGGTCAGGGAATAGAACTGGGCGCAATGGGTCGAGTCGTGAGAGGCAAACAGATCTATCTGCGCGTCCCCGAACTGGTCCCAAATCAGCTGAACCGACTGGGGATGGAGTCGCCATTCTCCAGGGAGGGGCTGAAGCCGTGAGAGCTCGTCGGCTGCACAGTTCAGCGCTCCGGGAATGAAGATGGCTCGAAGCGACCTCAGATGCTTCTGACTCCATAGGAGGAGGTGGCGAGCGAGTTGTGACATACGGCGGGAGCGTAGACCACCTTGATGGTTGATGTACGCCACAGTGGCGGTATTGTCTGAACGGACTAGTACGTGTTGACCCCTGAGCAACGCCCGGAAGCGGTGCAGGGCAAGGCGTACTGCCAACAACTCGAGGCAATTGACATGCCACAGCCGCTGGGGTCCTGTCCAGGAGCCCGCAGCAGCATGTCCATTGCACATGGCGCCCCAGCCCGTGGTGGAGGCATCTGTTGAGACAACAACATGCCGGGAAGCTCGTGCCAGGGGGACACCGGCCCTGAGAAAACCGAGGTTCGCCCACGGGGTGAAGAACTGACGGCAGGTCGGAGTAACTGGTACTCGGAACGTGCCGTGTTGCCATGCCCACCTCGGGACTCGGTCGCGAAGCCAAAGCTGAAGCGGTCTCATATGAAGCAATCCGAGCGGCGTGACCGCGGCTGCAGATGCCATATGCCCCAGGAGCCTCTGAAAAAGTTTCAGTGGAACCGCACTCTTGCCCTCGAATTGTCTTAGGCAAGTCAGCAGTGACTGCGCGCGCTCGCTCGTAAGCTGCGCAGACATGGCGACCGAGTCGATGTCCATACCGAGAAAAGAGATCCTCTGCACGGGGCAAAGTTTGCTCTTCTCCCAGTTGACCCGAAGGCCCAGACGGGCTAGGTGCCGAAGCACTAGGTCCCTGTGTTCGCAAACCTGATCTCGAGAGTGAGCTAGGATCAGCCAGTCGTGGATATAACTCAGGATCCGAACCCCTTGTTCTCGAAGGGGAACAAGGGCCGCCTCGACGACCTTCGTGAAGATGCGAGGAGACAGGGCTAGCCCGAAAGGGAGAACCGCGTACTGGTATGCCTGCCCCTCGAAAGCAAACCGGAGGAACGGTCTGTGTCGAGGAAGAATGGAGACATGAAAGTAGGCGTCCTTCAGGTCGATCGCTGCAAACCAATCCTGGGGCCGTATGCATTCGAAAACGCATTTGGCGGTGAGCATCTTGAACGGCATCCTGTGAAGGGAGCGGTTCAGCACGCGCAAGTCCAGGATTGGCCGTAACCCACCGGTTTTCTTGGGGACAATGAAGTAGGGGCTGTAGAAGCCGGACCTCATCTCGGCTGGAGGGACAGTCTCGATTGCACCCTTCGCCAGCAGGGTGGCAATCTCTGCTCTCATGATAGGGGCATTGCCACCGACCAAAGTGGAGCGGACTCCCCTGAAGCGGGGAGGAGACCGTGCGAACTGAATCGCATAGCCGAGCCTGACGGTACGCACGATCCAGTGGGACAGACGGGGAAGCTCTAGCCAGGCTCCCAGGAACTGAACCAACGGGATCATGCGAGCCACAGGCGTCCCCCCGGAGGGGCAGCGAAGCGGAGTAACTGGCCCAGATGTGGACGGCATAGCGGCCCGGAGAGGGGGCACAGTTAGCAACCGCGCCCTGGCAGAGGGGGCCAGGGGAGGACCAGGCTGGTCGTCCCGCGGGGGCCTGCTCTGCCAGGGGTCTGGCGACAGAGGGGGACAGCGGCGAAGCGGTCCGTGGACGGCACGCCATGTCAACCACCTCCGGGACAGAGGGGGACGAGGAGAGCACGGCTTGTGGGCGGCGCTCTGTGACGTCCGAGAACTCTGTGCTCAGAGACGGGAGAATCAGCTCTTTGGAGAATAAGGATTCTTCCCCGGCCCTCCCCGGGGAAAGGAGTGGTCCTGCTACCAACTCCTGGAAAGAACTGAGTCCCATCTCTAAGGAGCCCAACTCAAGAGCGCCGCTTAACCCGGCGTGTAGCGGGGTGCGGGGCTGGAGAGGACTGTGGCGTCCGACCGCGGCCTCCAGAGCCGACCCGGGTGAACGGGCGGGGTGGGAGCCGCGGGAGGGCGCCTTCGGCGGTGGGCAGACGAGGGATCTGAGCGGACGGCGGGGCCGTCGGGACAGAATCAACCTCACTCTGCTCATGGGCGGCTGAGAGCTGTTGGGCAAGCCCTCAACCGCACCGCCGAAGAGGCCGACCTGGGATATGGGAATGTCGGACAGACGGGTCCGCGCGACATCCAGCACATCAGACAGGTTCAGCCACAGACTGGTGAGCATCACCTGACCCAGGGAGCGTACGGCCACTTTCGTCGCTCAGAGAGCAAGGTCAGTGGCGGCGCGCAGCTCAGTGAAGAGCCCTGGGTCAGTCCCGCCCTCGTGCAGGTCCATGAGCATCTGGGTCAGGTGGACCAGCAGAATGACCATGGCATGCAGTGAGGCGGCTGCCAGTCCCGTGGCGCTATAGGATCTCGCCACAAGCGTAGACGAAAAACTACAGGCCACGGGCGGGTGCTTAGGATTGCGCCGAGAAGAAGCACTCTGAGGACACATAGCATCGCAACAGAGCGTTCAGCCGGGGGAACCCCAGTGTACCCATGGGCAGCGGCCCCATCGAGGGGAGGAAAGGCGGATGAGATCAGCGAGCGGTCCCGAGAAGACAAGGGGGTCTTCTTGGACTTCGAGATCTCATCATGCACGTCCGGGAAGAGAGGTATTGGGGTTTGCCGTGGACGAGGGTCGGCGGCCTTACCCAAAACCCATCGTCCCAGGAAAGCATGGTCGTCATCTCCGGATCAGACTCAGGCACAGCCGTATGCACACCGGAAGGTGGCAGCTGTGACGAGCCCTCACTTCCAGAAGACTCAAACCCACCTAGTGATGCTGCAACAGACATGGCATCTTCCTCTGTAGCTTCAACTGAAACACGCGGGCCACCAGAGGGTAGACTCGCGGGAATCAGCAGTTCACTAGCGGGCACCGTCATTGAAGAGGGGGGCTGGGGTCACGGACACATAGTCGGCGCCTAGATCCAGACCGTAACCCTCAGGTCACCCTGGCCACCAGCCGAAGATCGGGGGGTGGATGAGGGGACTCTCACTCTTGCGAGTTCACCGAGTCTCGACCTATATATGACGCGATGATCACGTTCCCAGCGAGAACATGAGTCACCCACGAGCGCTGTTCAAGCATGATCAAAGCCCAAACACACTAGACAGCGCTCGTGCCCATCAGAGTCCGATACCAGTCCGCTGCAACCAGAAATGCACGGGCGAGCCGTCTTTAAAAAGACGTGCCACGTGTAAGCTCTTTTAGTGAGAGAAAACTCAAGTGTTGAAGCACCCGGGGAGAAACGCACCGACTGGCAGACCACTGCAACAGATCAGCAGGAAGCACGCTCTCGCCGTAGATCGCCGTCACACCAACACTCGAGGTACTCGTTTGTAAAGCTGACAATTCAGAGATGGCTTGTGGAGAGAAGAATACACTTGGCTCCGAAGCGAAAACATATCTGCTTGCTGCCGGCTTCCTCCTTTTATACCCACGAGGTGGGGCGGAGTTACGCCATGCAAATTCCGCAGACCCATGGCATTTCTTTGCCATTGGCTCGTTTTGTAATACTCGAAGTTGATAGGCTTTCTAAGCGAAACCCCATTCGTCGTCATCCGACGTAACTCGGAGTGACAACGAAAGGGAACGAGGATGCACAAATATGAAATGAGAAGCACCCTGTGTGTGGTAAATGAATCTGCGCGTCTGAGCCATTCATTCACAGAGACACGCAGAACATGCATGATTCCTTTTAAAGGGGTGGTTTACTGCTTTTTTTCCTTTGCATGATTGTGTTTATGGGGTGCAATAACATGTCTAAGTGTTTTTTTTTTTTAAAAAGCCTTATTTTTCATAAATGTCATCTTTATTGTAAGCCGCTTTCTCCTCTGTCATTTGAACGACCGGTTGACTTCCTGACTCTATGAAACCACTCCCTCAGAAACAAGCAATGGGCTCAGATTGGTTAGTTGGGCCGGTGTGTTGTAATTGGCTAAACTATGTAGCACACGTAGTCCGGAAACTTCACGCCCATTACCTTTACGGGCGAAACCTGAACGTGCTCCGCCCAAATGTAAATAGTGTCAATAGCATACTGCCGTATCAGTTTGAGCCAGAATCAGACCCAGAAAGAGGCAATGAAGAGAGTCAAGCAGAACCTTCCCACGGCTCTTGCAAAACGTCTCTGAATGGTACATTTTATTATTATTATTATTATTATTATTATTATATTCTGTATTATTATATAAGAATTTCGATACGCTGTTACTTGAAAATGCTATTGCTGCTTATAGCTTTTGAGATACGGTTTTCTCCTGATTAAACATTTAATATAACTGAATAAATGACAGAGTAATACCGTTTTTTAAAGTTGTTTTATCGATATAATGAACAACTGTTTATCTATTCAAAAAACTTAGTTTACTCAGTGTATCGTTTTCTTTAGGAACACGTTTGTCTTACACACACAAAATAGCGTCGAACTAACTGGCTACTACAAACAAACAGCGTTAGCATTGGTTTACGTTCTTGATCAAATCGAAAAATTGCGTCATAAAGTATACATGGAAAATACATTTACAAAATTAGTGCATAATTACAAATTCAGTCCAAAATGTTTGTACGCGTTTGTCATAGACACACGAAATAGCATAACTAAGTGGCTACTAAAGCCAGCGTTGGCATTTGTTTACGTCCTTGATAAAATAGTCTTTAAGCGGTTTAATATTCACAGGCACTAGTCTATATCGCGATTTTATTTAAGTTTACTTACCTTCTTTTCATCCAAGATCTGACGAATTCCGTGAAATTCCGCATTATACAGTAGATTTTGTTTTTATGCATGGATATCGCAATTCAGTCCATGTTTTCCGTATTGCTGGAACTTCATGAAATCATATGGCCCTATGGTTGCCAACCACCGTAAAACAAGAAGAAGGAGTCACCGTCACTAACTGATCCAGAATCAGTGATACTTAGCAGTTGTATTTCCGATTTGAGCTTGAGCTTTTGCAATGCTTGCGAAAATGTAATGTTAGCTTGTGTGGACGCTACCGCATTACTTGATCAAAAAAGAGCTTCGCTACTGAAAAGCTATTTGATTCAGAAAACGACTCGGTTACTAACGTAACCTCGGTTCCCTGAGAGGAGGGAACGAGTATTGCGTAAGTAGCTTACGCAATGGGAAAACTCCTTTTCTCGAGAATACTGAAGTCTTTATGTAAAACGCATTGCAGCTGCACAGCTGACAGCAATGAACGAAGGAAGCTCGTTCATTGGCTGTGCTGCGGCAACTTGCTCGAACCAATGACGGGGCGACTCTGAATGGGCGACCAATGAGCGCGCTTCGCGCCCGCGCGCGTCAGAGCCCGTCAAGATGGGCGTGGCCAAGAGCTATTTATTGGGCGCCCCGTCATGAGAGTTCTTTAGGTTAAAACGACTGAAGCGAACTAACCAAGCACAAGCACGGCAGCTTACGCAATACTCGTTCCCTCCTCTCAGGGAACCGAGGTTACGTTAGTAACCGAGTCGTCCCCTTTCGAGAGGTCTCTCCTATTGCGTAAGTAGCTTATCCATTAGGGTCGTGTGACGCTGTGATGGCCGCCACATATACTTTGAGCGTGGAGGGGGTGCGGCCCGCCTCCAGAAGCCCTTGTAGAAAAGCGAGTACGTTCGTAATCTCGCATGTTTCAGGGTTCAGGCCCTTGGCATTACACCAGTCACTGAACACTTTCCATTTCTGAGCATATAAGCGTCTCGTGGAGGGCGCCCGCGCCTCAGCGATGGTTTTTAGTGCTCCGCTCGTGAGGTTCCTGGGAACCCGTTGAGGGGCCATGCATGAAGGGCCCACAGATCGGGGCGGGGATGAAATATCATCCCGCTGGCCTGACTGAGGAGGTCTGGCCTCAGTGGAATCGGCCGTGGTGCAGATTGCATTTGCATCAGATCTGGAAACCATGTTTGGTTCTTCCAGACTGGGGCTATCAGAAGCACTGCGTTTTGCTCCTCTCTGACCCGACTGATGACCTGTGCAGCATCGCGATCGGGGGAAAGGCATATAAGGGGCGGCTCGGCCAGCTCTGGGCGAGTGCGTCCGTGCTTTTCGTGAAGAAAAGAGTGCAGTGCGCGTTCTCCTTGGAGGCGAAGAGGTCGATCTCCGCTTCGCCAAAGGTTTTCCATAACCACTGAATCGTCAGCGGGTTGAGAGCCCATTCTCCTGGGAGAATCTTTTCTCTGGATAGCATGTCTGCCCCCTGGTTCAGGGCGCCTGGCACATGCGCTGCTCTCAGCGAGCGCAAGTTGTGCTGGGACCATAAAATGAGTCTCCTGGCCATTGAATGCATGGAGCTCGACCTGAGTCCACCCTGGCGATTTATGTACGACACTACCGTCATGTTGTCCGTTCGAACCAGGACGTGTTCGTTTTTTAGATGTGGAACCAGGGCTCTGAGAGCCAAAGCGACCGCTTTCATCTCCAGACAGTTTATGTGTAGGCGCTTTTCCGGGTTTGACCAAAAGCCGGAGACAGGCCTGCCCTCGTAAAGGGCCCCCCAACCTATTTTGGAGGCATCTGTCGTTATCATCTTTCTCCTTGTGTTCACACCCAGACTCACGCCTGACTGGTACCAGTCGGCGGCTTTCCAGTGCGTCAGGGCTTTTATACAGCTGTGGTTCGCTCTGATTAAAAGTTGGCCCGAACGCCACGCGTGAGTAGGGACGCGGCTCTTGAGCCAGCGTTGGAGAGGGCGCATATGCAACAATCCTAGCTGGAGTACGGCCGATGCTGAGGCCATGAGACCGAGCATCCTCTGAAACCGCTTGACGGGGGCGCGCGCGCCCGCCCTAAATGATGTTGCAAGGCGCCGGATGGTGAGCGCGCGCTCTGATGAGAGACGCGCTGTCATTTGCATCGAGTCTAGAACTATTCCCAGGAAAGAAATCCTCTGGCTGGGAGATAGTATGCTTTTTGCAAAATTGATTCTTAGACCCAGGCATTCTAAATAGCTGATAATCCAAGATCTGTGTGTTATTAACTGACTCTCTGATTGTGCTAGGACCAGCCAATCGTCGAGATAATTCAGTATTCGCACTCCCCTTCGTCTCAAGGGGGAAAGTGCTGCATCCATACGTTTCGTGAATGTACGGGGAGCCAGGGACAGGCCGAACGGAAGTACTGTGTACTGGTAAGACTGTCCCTCGAAAGCGAATCTCAGAAACGGCCTGTGATGAGGCGCTATTGGAATGTGAAAGTAAGCATCTTTCAGATCCACTGAGAGAAACCAATCTCCTGGGCGTACTTGCGCGAGGATATGCTTGGTTGTTAACATTCTGAAAGAGCGAATCATTAGTGCTTTGTTCAGGTGTCTGAGATCTAGGATGGGGCGGAGAACGCCATCCTTTTTCGGGACGGGAAAATAGCGGCTGTAAAAACCTTCCTCGCTCATAGAGGGGGGAACAGTTTCCACAGCGCCCTTTTCTATTAGTTTGTGCACCTCGGTGCGTAGAACATGTGAACACTCCTTTCTCACTTTCGTCTCGACCACAGTCGTAATATGTGGTGGTCTGCGAGCGAACTGGAGCGAGTATCCGGGCTTTACTACATCCAATACCCATTTCGGCATGTTCGGAATGTTTTCCCATGCCGCTGCGTGTACAGATATGGGCTGAATACAGGCTAGGGGCGGGCCGCTGTGACGTAGGGACCCGGCCAGCGAATCGCCTGAGCTCGTAGCTCTCAGAGGCGCGGGCGCGCGCTGAGCAGCTGAGTGAATGGGCGCGTGTGTGATTACAACAGCGCGCGCCGTGTCTGTAAAACTCGCAGCCTGAGCTGGGGTTGTGTTTGACACTGTAAGGACAGTGTTTATAAGTGGGGGTGCATAAACAGTGGTAGGCACACTCGTCACTTTTATAATGTTTCCCGCTTTTACTGGGGGTGAATTTATAACTGTGTGAACAGTGCTTGTGTGTAGTGGTGCGTACATGACCGTAGGCACGTGATCTACATTCATGGGGCGCGCAGCCTGAGCTGGGAATGAATTTGGCACTGTTTTGACAGTATCTGGGAATGCACACTTTGTGGACATGTGAACCCTTAGTGACACAGGCAGAAAAAGACTCTTTTTGTGTCTTTTGTGCGTCGCCGTAAAAACGGCGTTTGTTTTCAGGTGAGCGAGCTCTTTGACTGGCCCATTGACTGCTGTATGGACATATCCAGCCGCCTGTAAGGGGACTGGGTAATGTTTGAGCTTTTGCAGAGAGAGTGGTCCGGTTTTTGCGAGACACTCACTCTCTCTTCTCATTCCTGTGGCTAGGACAGCTTTCGAGGCTCAGGGTTCAGCACAATCTTGGGCCGAGGACCCCGTCGCTCAGACGGCGGCTTGTGGTTGTGAGAGCGCGAGCGGCATCGAGTGTCAGCCTGAGGCGCGGGCTGAGAGGCGGTGGGAGCTGTTCTAGCCCGCTGCGGCTGTAGCGGTCTCTGTCTGCTCTGAGATGAGCTGGAGCGCTTGGGCAGGAAATGGCGCATAGCTTGTGAAGCGTTCTGGGCCTCAGTGAAGCGTTCGGCGAAACCCTTAACTGCCGGTTCAAACAACCCGCTGGTGGAGATAGGCGCGTCGAGAAATGGCGCCCTATCCGCGTCCTTCATCTCCGTCAGAGTTAGCCACAGATTGCGCTCGAGAACAGTCAAATTAGCCATGGCACGGCCAATAGACTGGGCGGTGGCCTTCGTGGCTCGCAGAGCTATATCAGTTGCGCTGCGTTGGTCCCTGAAGGCTTCGGGTTCGGGGCGAGACTCGTCCATAGAGAGGAGAAGTTTGGCTTGGAACACTTGAAGTACCGCCATTGAGTGAAGCGCTGATGCAGCTTGGCCGGCGGCGGTGTAGGCGCGACCGGCGAGAGCAGAAGTAGTGCGGCAGGGCTTCGAGGGGTGGGAAGCATTGGCTTTCCATCCGGTGGTGGAGGGCGGGCAGAGATGATTGGCCACGGCCTCCTCGAGGGGCGGTGTTCCCTCGTAGCCTCTTTCCTTCGCACCGTCCACAGAGGAGAGCGAAGAAGAAAAAGAAGGCTTTAAGCGCGCAGAGTGGGGGGCTTTCCACGACTTGGTGAGTTCATCGTGAACTTCCGGGAAGAAGGGAGAAGGCCTTTGCCCGAGGGGCCTGCTGGCGCCCCTGCAGAAACCACTTATCCAATCGGCTCCGGGTTGGTTCTTCGGGAGAAGACCAATCGAGCCCGAGGTCTTCCACGGCCTTAGAGAGGACACGGATAATCTCGGTATCCATGGTGGAGCCCCCGCTCGTGCTAGCTAGCGTCGATGGGGCGGGGTCGAGAGTGGAGCCCGGCCAGTCGTCCGATGCAGCGTCGATGGACAAGCTGTCATCTATTCCCCCATCGTCCTCAGACGCGCCGAAAGTCACAAGGCCCACCGCTCTGCTAGAGGGGTGTAGGTCCGGCTGGGTGAACTGAACCGGCGGTGGGGAAGGCAAGAGCGGCGGTGAAGCACGCGGAGACTGGCTCGGCGTGACGTCACTGAGCTCAGGTTCAGGAAGCCTCTGTGAGCAGCGCTTTTAATTTAAACTAGTAGCGTCACTACTTGTAGCGACGCTACTGCCCAACACTGCATAAACGTTGGTAAAACAAATCTTATTCCATCCTTTATCTTTACTCAAAGTAGTAAGAACGACAGACAGCTTTAGGTAATAGTGGCCCACAGCTGATTAGCTGAAGTATTTCAGCAAGACAGTAATAACGTCAGTTAGCCAGAGACCTTGATATAAAACACAAAACCAAGCATTTTGAACACCTGGTAGAAAGTATATACATCATTAGTCATACTTACAGGTTGTGATTCTGAGGAGCAAGTTGGTCCAAATAAACTGCCGATTCTGAGGAGCGTTTGCAAATCCCACGTTGAATAGGATTTGAAACCCAAACGACTCGTAAAGGCAGTTCCCCTTCAGGGACTACCGCTGCGTGTAATCGGAGTGGGAACGCCCTCCAGCGTAACGCCCTCCAGCGTAACGCGTCTGAAGCATGAATGAAATCAGTCAATGGAGAGATGGAGCGTCATAGCGAGTGACGTCATCGACCAGGAAGCTATAAATATCCCCTGAGCACACAATACGCCAGCTTTTTGTTACTTCAGCAAGCTCTGTGTGTGTCTGAAATCTAGCGATTGTGTTTGTCTGTTTAGACAGGAGTTTCTCACTATATATATATATATATATATATATATATATATATATATATATATATATATATAAACCAATATGAGTGTCAAAGTGACGAGCGAGCAATATAGAAAGTGTGTTTCCCCCTGTACACGATACATCACGGGTGGGGATGCACATCAGCTGTGTGTTGCTTGTTTGGGATTGCTGCATGCCCAGTCGGCTCTCGAGGGGGTCGATTGTGAGCATTGCGAGCGTTTTCCCTTGAGAACTCTGCGCTCGCGGCGATCGCTCTTCGAGGAGAGTGGTTTGCTGCGAGCTCCCCGAGGCTCGGGTCCCGCTTCTGTTGAGGCAGAGCGGCGGCGCTTGTCTTGGCGCTCGCAGATGGATCTCACTGGCGACGTTGAGACGGGCTCCGCCCTATCTCAGCTATCTCCAGCGAGATCTACTGCCTCTCACCCGGCTCTGGAAGCACGCGCTGAGGCGGTTACTTCTGCCCGGGTCGAGGCACATGATGTCGAACTTAGATTATCCAGTTCTGAGGAGCTCGATGTCGAAAGATTTGCATCAGAAGAAACTGACTCGTCACTCCAGCATACTGATGAAGAGGGGCTGATAGATGTGTTATCTCGGGCTGTAAAAAAAAAAAAAAATCAAAAAAAAGAGTTGCCAACTGATAGGCAGGAGTCTAGAAATGAAAGCAAATTAGATGATAGACTTCTGTCTGCACGTCCTCAGCCTTCTCGCCGGTGCTTACCATTCTTCCCAGATCTTCACTCTGAGGTTTCAAAGACCTGGGTTAGACCTGTTTCAAATAGAATTTATACTAACCAGTCTATGCTTATGGAAACATTTTTGGTGCAAAAGCTTCAGGGTACGTGACCATGCCGAAGGCAGAGGAGACGCTCTCCAGCTATCTCTCTCCTGCTTCGTCATCTTCACTTAAAGCACCGGCTCTGCCCTCTAAGCCACTAAAAAAAAAAAAAAATACTTCTGTGTTAGTGGGGAAGGCTTACTCGGCGCACTATGGCCATTATGCAGGCTTATCAGGCTGACCTGCTTAAAGATGCTTGTGAGGGGGGTGAAATTTCTGTGGATATGATTAAGGAGCTCAGGCAGACTGCTGATCTCAATCTCCGGGCCACCAAGGAGACCGCTAAATCTATCGGCCGGTCTATGGCATGGTGGCCACAGAGAGACACTAGTGGTTGAACCTCTATGATGGAGAAAGATAAGACTCTCCTTTTAATGCTCCAGTTTCGCCTGCGGGCCTCTTCGGTGACGCTCTTCACTCTGTCAAGGAGAGGATCCAGGAAGAGAAGAAACAGGCGGCTGCTTTTCAGAAATTTATGCCCCTTAAAGTGCGTGTCGCTGGGGCTGCTGAGCGAGGGCAGTCCCAGCCGCCGAGTACTTCAAAAAGAGCGCAGCAGAAACGGAGTGTCGCGTCTCGTGCCCCCCCGCAGAGAAACTGGAGGGACGAGGCGAGGCGCTCTCCGGCGCGACCTTCTCGGGGTAGGGCTGATCTGAGGACAGTCATTATCGCCAAGAAGGCCGCGTCGAAAAAATCCTGACGTGCTGAACGTCAGGACTCTGAGGGTGGTCCCCATCGTGGAAGACTTGAGTTCACTGCGCAAAAACACGGTGCCCGGTCTTTCCCGATGCCCTCAGGGGTCTGCTCTACTAACCCTGCCTATACAGGGCGTAGAGAGACTCGGCGAGCGATTTCCCGAGGGACGCTCGCCCCCTCGAGGAGGGTTGTGGAGTGCCCAGACCAGCTGTTCCCTGCCAGTACGTTACAGGGCGCTGTGTCTGTCACTCGGGATGTTCATCCAGAGGCCAGCCTCGGGAGGCTGGTTCCCTTAGCGAAAGGAGCTATAGAGCGGGTTCCTCCACCCAGCAGGGAGTTAGGATACTACAGCCAGTTCTTCATCTTTCCGAAAAAAGATGGAGGGCTGCGTCCCTTTCTAGATCTGCGTCTCTTAAATCGCGCTGTAGGGAAGCTCAAATTCAAGATGCTCAGTCTCAAGCAGATCGTGTCAAATCAGATCCGAGGACTGGTTCGTCACGATAGATCTAAAGGACGCTTACTTCCATGTATCTATCCTACCTCAACACAGGAAGTTCCTGAGGTTCGCTTTCGGGGGCGAAGCTTACCAATAATAGGTTCTTCCGTTCGGCCTAGCACTGTCACCCCGCACGTTCACGAAGTGTATGGATGCGGCTATAGCCCCGCTGAGGCTGCAGGGCATCCGTATTCTGAACTATATAGACGATTGGTTAATTCTAGCTCAATCAGAACAACAGGCGGTTCTGCATCGAGATGTCGTTCTTGCTCACATCAAGAGGTTGGGGTTGAGGCGCAACGCCAAGAAGAGTGTTCTTTCTCCATTACAGAGAACCACTTTTTTCGGTGTAGTGTGGGATTCGACGACGATGCAGGCACAGTTGTCACCTGCTCGTGTTGCTTCGATTCTCGCCGCAGTAGATCAGGTCAAGCTAGGCCAGTCATCCACTGTAAAACAGTTCCAGAGACTGTTAGGTCTCATGGCAGCTGCGTCGAACGTGATACCTTTTGAACTCCTGCACATGAGACCGTTACAGTGGTGGCTCAGAACCAGGGGATTCTCCCCGAGGGGAAATCCGCTTCGCATGATCATGAGTTCGCGACGGTGTCATCGCGCCCTGGTTATGTGGAAATATCCTCGGTTTCTGTCCCAAGGCCCTGTGTTGGGAGCTCCTTGTCGTCGCGTCATGCTAACGACAGATGCCTCTCTCACGGGGTGGGGGGCGATCATGATTGGTCGCCCAGCTCAGGGTCTGTGGGAGGACCGTCACCGTCTATGGCACATAAATTGTCTAGAGATGTTGGCAGTGTTTCAGGCTCTGAAACATTTCCTCCCAGACCTAAGGGGCCACCATGTTCTTGTCCGGTCAGACAACACATCGGTGGTCTCTTATATCAACCATCAGGGGGGTCTGCGTTCTCGCCCACTTTACAAACTGGCACATCAGATCCTTCTATGGTCCCAGGGGAAAATTCTTTCTCTGAGAGCTATTTATCTCCCGGGGTATTTAAATCAGGGGGCAGACATCCTGTCGAGGCAGGGGCCGAGGCCCGGGGAATGGAGTCTTCACCCCGAGGTGGTGGAGCTCCTATGGGAACATTTTGGTCGGGCCGAGGTAGACCTATTTGCTTCCCGAGAGACATCACACTGTCCACTGTGGTTCTCTCTCAGCCTGCCAGCCCCACTGGGGTTGGACGTGATGGTACATCTGTGGCCGAGGTCACGTTTGTACACTTTTCCCCCGATCGCTCTGCTCCCGGGAGTTCTGGAGAGGGTTCGCCGGGACGGGCTCAGTCTTCTGCTAATAGCCCCGTTCTGGCCGGCCCGAGTATGGTTTGCGGACCTAGTGTCTCTCCTCGACGGCTCTCCCCTGGAGATACCGATCAGGAGAGATCTACTCTCTCAGGCGAGTGGGTCGATCCTTCACCCCCGCCCAGAACTATGGAGGCTGTGGGCTTGGCCTCTGAGGGGGCCCAGCTCATAGATTCTGGTCTCTCGACTGAGGTCGTTGAGACCATCCTCCAATCCAGAGCTCCCGACACGAGGAAGTTATATGCCGCGAGGTGGAAACTTTTCACCTCTTGGTGTGGAGAGTGCCAGCAGGATCCAGTTAACTGCCCGGTTGGTAAAGTGCTGGATTTCCTGCAGGACCGTCTCTCCACAGGGTTATCCCACTCCACACTGAAGGTGTACGTGGCGGCCTTAGCTGCTTACCACGCCCCTTCGAGCGGAGGTTCTCTCGGGAGACACCCACTTATATCTCGCTTCCTTCGTGGCGCCTTGAGGCTGAGGCCTGCAGTTCGCACGAGGGTACCAGCTTGGGATCTGGCCATCGTCTTAGAAGGTCTCTCCCTAGCTCCTTTCGAGCCCATCGAGGAAGTTTCGGATAAGTTTCTTACGCTAAAGACTATCCTTCTTCTCGCTATCTCATCTCTAAAAAGAATTGGAGATATTCAAGCACTTTCGGTGGCTCCCTCGTGCCTGGAATTTGCTCCTGGTATGGTTAAGGCCTTTCTCTGTCCGAGACCAGGTTATGTTCCTAAGGTGCCAACTACTTTTGTTAGACCTATAGTTCTGTAGGCTTTCTGTCCTCCGCCTTTTCTGACGTCAGACCAGAAGTGACTTAATTTGCTGTGCCCCGTTAGGGCTTTAGATGCTTATGTCCACAGAGCTGCCCTGTGGAGGAGATCGGAACAACTGTTTGTCTGTTTTGGGTCACCTAAGAAAGGGTGTCCGGCATCTAAGCAAAGGATGAGCAAGTGGGTGGTCGAGGCCATCTCGCTTGCTTACGGTTCGGCCCATCAGCCTTCACCTTTGGCTGTAAGGGCTCATTCCACCAGGAGTATGGCTGCCTCTAAAGCTCTTCTTTCAGGAGCTTCTCTTCAGGACGTTTGTGAGGCGGCAGGCTGGTCCTCACCGCACACTTTCGTTAGATTTTATTCCCTTGATCTTAGCTCCACTCCCGGGGCTCAGGTTCTCTCGTCGGTTTGTGTCTCCTAATGACACACGACGGGGATTTGGTCGTATGGGGATGTGGGTATTGCGTTCCCACTGCGATTACACGCAGCGGTAGTCCCTGAAGGTGAACGTCCCGGGTTATGTATGTAACCCTAGTTCCCCGAAGGGACGGACGCTGTGTGTCCTGCCATACTCCCGGCATCCCCTTGGGTCGCTTGCTTCAGTAACTTTAAGCTGGCGTATTGTGTGCTCAGGGGATATTTATAGTTTCCTGGTCGATGACGTCACTCGCTATGACGCTCCATCTCTCCATTGACTGATTTCATTCATGCTTCAGACGCGTTACGCTGGAGGGCGGTCCCACTGCGATTACACGCAGCGTCCGTCCCTTCGGGGAACTAGGGTTACATACGTTATCAAAAGAAAAAAAAATCCACAACTGCATTTACATCATTTTCCAAAAGAGCAAAAATTATAGAGAGACGAGAGATTGATGGTGGTCAAATGAGAGAAATACATAAAATGTACCCTCACTGTATTAACTAGCTATAAGCTGGTTATATGTAATGTGTGACACAAAGTGTGACAATATATATAAAAAAGTTACTCTGAGGTCATTACAGGACCAAAAAAAAAGTATAAAAATGTGTTTTATACACAGATATTAGTTTGGTCTAATTGAAAAAAAGACCCTAAGGTTGTTTTAAGTGAAACATAAAATAAAGTTATAAAAGTTTATGAAAATGATTTATGAACATTATTTTATATAAAATATGTATTTTATAAAACATGTTGAACTCAATAAATTGCTTGAAAATCAAAGCCGCAAATCTAAATAAGTTTCCAAATTTAAGGTCGATATCCGGAAAAAAAAATAGCTTTCAGTTCCCTTTCGTTGTCACTCCGAAATACGTCGGATGAGGACGAATGGGGTTTCGCTTAGAACACCTATCGACTTCGAGTATTACAAAACGAGCCAATGGCAAAGAAATGCCATGGGTCTGCGGAATTTGCATAGCGTATCTCCGCCTTACCTCGTGGGTATTAAAGGAGGACGCCAGCAACATGCAGATATGTTTTCGCTTCGGAGCCAAGAGTATTTCTTCACTCCACAGCCATCTCTGAATTCGCTCTACGAGACGAGCTTCTCTCTCCGGTGTTGGTGTGACGGCGATCTGCAGCGAGCTCACAGTGCCTGCTGATCTGTGCAGTGATCTGCCAGTGTGTGTATGTCTCCCTGTGCGCTTCAACATCACGGAGTTTTTTCTCCTCTCATAAAAGAGCTCGCACGTGGCACGTCTTTTTAAAGATGGCTCGCCCGTGCATTTCTGGTTGCAGCCTACTGGTATCGGACTCTCATTGCGACCTGTATTATTCCCTGACCGAGGGCACGCTCGGCACGAATGCACTGGCACACAGATGGCCGCGGGGCCGCAAATAGGCTTTCCCCCAGTGAGCCTTCTTGCGCAGGTTTTGCGCAAAGTCAAGGTGTTCGAGGAGCAGGTCCTTCTGGTTGCGCCCTACTGGCCCACCCGAACCTGGTTCTCCGAACTCATACTCCTCGCGACAGCACCTCCTTGGCCCATTCCTCTGAGGAAGGACCTTCTTTCTCAGGGACGGGGCACCCTGTGGCCCCCTCGTCCCGATCTTTGGAGCCTCCACGTGTGGCTCCTGGGTTGGACCAGGCAGGTTTGAGTACCCTACCACCTGCGGTGGTGGCTACCATCACTTCCACTAGAGCGTCGTCCTCGAGACACGTCTACGCGTTGAAGTGGAACCTCTTCGTCAGCTGGTGCTCTTCTCGCTGAGAAGACCCCCGGAGATGCTCGGTCGGTGTCGTGCTTTCCTTCCTTCAAGAAGGGTTGGAGCGAAGGCTGTCTCCCTCCACCCTCAAAGTCTATGTTGCCGCTATTGCCGCACTCCATGACTTGGTAGAAGGTAAGTCCTTGGGAAGCACGACCTGATCATCAGGTTCCTGAGAGGAGCGAGGAGATTGAATCCTCCTCGCCCTCGTCTCGTTCCATCTTGGGACCTCGCGTTGGTTCTAACTGCCCTGCAGAGTGCTCCCTTTGAGCCTTTGCAATCAGTGGAGCTTAAGCTCCTGTCGATGAAGACAGCGCTCCTGGTTGCACTGGCCTCTTTCAAGAGGGTAGGGGACCTGCACGCATTCTCCGTTGACGAAGCGTGCCTGGAGTTCGGGCCGGCTTACTCTCACGTGATCCTGAGACCCCGGCCTGGATATGTGCCCAAGGTTCCTACCATTCCCTTCCGGGACCAGGTGGTGAACCTGCAAGCGCTGCCCTCGGAGGAGGCAGACCCAGCCTTGGCACTGCTCTGTCCAGTATGTGCTCTCCGCACATACGTAGACAGAACGCAGTGTTTCAGGACCTCAGACCAGCTCTTGTCTGTTATGGTGGGAAGCTGAAGGAAAAGGCTCTCTCCAAGTAGAGGTTGTCTCACTGGATTGTGGACACCATTGCTTTGGCATACCAGCAGCAAGGTCGACCGTGCCCCCTTTGGTGTGACTGCCCACTCCACCCGGAGTGTGGCTTCCTCTTGGGCTCTAGCGCATGGCGCCTCGCTAACAGACATCTGCAGAGCTGCAGGGAAGGCGACACCTAACACATTCGCCAGATTCTACAATCTCCGAGTGGAGCCAGTGTCCTCTCATGTACTCGCTTCAACCAGCTAGTACTGGACCCGCTCAGGTGTCTTCGCTTGCACGCCATTCCACTCCACGGACTGGATACGTGTGATATTCTCCTCAGGTGAGCTTCTCCGAAAGCCCTGAGTTCCTCCAGCACTCCTGACGTCGGCGCCAGTATCTATTGCCTGCGCGCCGGCTAGGTGCCTCCCGTGTGCATGGTCCCTCCTCTGAGCGACCCCCACATGTGTATTTCCACTGTAAGTCTCTCTGAGCATGTGTCTTTCCCTTGGCAAGCCACCTTGCCACCCCTGAGGTTGAAATATTCCACCTGCGGCTGGACACCCCAGTGTTCTCCATATGCATCCTTCGGGTCATATGTGTATTCTCTAAGTCCCCCCCCCGTTTGGGCCGGCAATATTTGCATATTTCCTCTATACTATGGGATATGCTCCCCAGTGTACCTTTGTATTCCTGTGTTAAATAGGAGTCCTTGCTAGTCTTACGACAGGGATCTCAGATTTACGCAGGGCACTGGAAGACAGCTGTGAAGGTGGCGTGATTAGACTGGTAACCCCATTCGTCGTCATCCGACGTAACTCACAGTGACAACGAAAGGGAACGTCTCGGTTACGTATGTAACCCTCGTTTCCTGAGTAGGGAACAGAAACGTTACGTCTTCCTGCCACTTTCCGCTGTGCCGCGGGGAACGCCTGAGTTCAGTCTCGGCTCCTCAGCGAAGAAACATATCTGCATGTTGCTGACGTCCTCCTTTTATACCCACGAGGTAAGGCGGAGATACGCTATGCAAATTCCGCAGACCCATGGCATTTCTTTGCCATTGGATCGTTTTGTAATACTCAAAGTCGATATGTGTTCTAAGCGAAACCCCATTCGTCGTCATCTGACGAATGGGAACGAGGGTTACATACGTAACCGAGACGTTTTGTTTTAGCCCCCCCATTAAAGCTCCAGTGCTATAGAACGCAGTGGGATTTGTAGTACATTATCATTTCTCTATCTCTAATATTACAGACACACACACATTTTTTAGTACACACATTTTTTATCTAATTGGCTTGTGAGTATTTGCTTTATAAGCCAAACCAGATTAAACTCTGATAAAGAATTCCTTTTCAGTTTGTCACATATTTATTGAATTGAGTTTGATGTAACAAAATGTCTTTCTCTGTGTTCAGGTTTGACTGTAGTAAAATTAAATGTAAACTATATGTAAGATTTTTGTAATAGAATTTCCAAAAACCACTTGCAAAGTGTGACATATTTCATGCAGTTATGTACTTACATTATCCCAAAAGCTACAAAGGATTTGTAAATCAAGAGAATTTTAAATAATGGCTCGTCACATGTCATTGTCGCCTATCAATGATATATCTGCGCTATCCTCGGTTTCCACTCGTAGAAACCATATACTGTATAAATATGGTGGCATAGGTGACAATCAAGTGACAATCAGGTCAGGTGACGATCAAGAGTCCTCTCCACTTTGTTCAATTAGATAAGCAATCTGTTCAAATCTTAATAAATTTGCTTTTTAGTTGGTTAATAGCCAACATTTGAGCTTGTGGTAAAATGATGCAATGTTTGCAATAGACATTTACCCTGTGAATGATCGAATTACACCTTTGTGTACACAGTAGCGAAGCAATTCCAACAAATAAATTATACTTAATTTATGCAAATTCCGAAAGTAAGCATTATTGGTCACTTGATAGGCGCATGTACGGTCCTGTTATAATAACGCTGTAAGCAGTAAAATAAGTAAGTATTTTCCACCAGGAGAGTAAAATGTCAAGTTTAGCTAGGTAATCTTAGTTTCCATGCTGTACACTTTTATTGCCAATAATATTCATCAGGTGTTTATCTCACGAAAGTAACCAGCACTTTTCGGTCCACTTAGCAAAGCCAAAATACAGTGTTGGAGAATAACGTTACATGAAATTACAATCCAATATATATTTTTCAACATTGACAAGGGAAAATAACTTTACTTCTCTCTGTGATTATGCCCATCTTGAAGCTAAAGCTATCAAGCAACAGTTTTCACTTACATTGCTAACGTTACCCTAACTTACCTGCTTCTTCTTCGTGCGTCTTCAACGTAGTGACGAAGCAAGGTGCCTCTAAAAACACCAACGAACAAGAACAACAACATAGTGATGAAACACGGTCTGTAGAAACATGGTGGTGCAAAATGGCAACTTCAAATGTAAGGGGACCCGTGGTGTAGGTAGTTGAAATGGCTCCTTCTAATAAAAACATAACGGTTCATTATGTATGGTCTTTATACACCACTGAAAACATAGTTATGTAGCTGTATTATATTACATATCTGTCAATAGATCCTCCTAAATATATCGCACACTGCCTCTTTAATAGACAGGTAAGCAAATATATATTATTTATTGTTGTACACAGTTATATTGCACTTTGTTTGTACTTCAGTAACACTTTTTATCAAGTCTGGTGACCAAGTCTATGACAGGGAAATTAAATACAGTGTGTGTTGCACAAAAAATATTTAGCCATAACTTGCAAATACTGTTGGTTCGTTCAAATTCACTTTTAGTATGATTGTTTAAAACACGTAAAACTGTGCAACATTAACCCACCAAATAATTTGACAAATAGTCACATATCATTAACCTGAATAGCATTACATTACACTTATCTTGCAGCTAATTCATTACGATGACATAAAATAGTGTGATCAATCGTTTAGGTAATACAAAATCTAATTCATTCATTATTAAACCAAGGTCATTAACTCGGGTCACCAATACTAACAATTAGTATTATTTTATTTATAACGCAACAAAACTAATAGTAAGAAAAGAACATGAAGTAAAATGTATTTATTTTATTATAAATAATCCCAAAAGAAAGAAAAAGTTTCTGAACTGATTCCTGATTGAGGAGATGAAAGGTTAGCTCCGCCCCCTGTTTGAAAGTTTCCAGAAGATCGCGTACAAGCAGAAATGTATGAGAGAGTTTTCTAATATCCACTCTTTTTAATATTTTATACTCAGGACAAAACAATAGCTCCTCTGAGGTGATCATCTCGCTAGACACTGAAAAGGGAATTTGATAGGATAGAATGGGCTTATCTGTTTAGGACATTAGAGGAGTTCGGTTTGATTGATTTCATGGATACGTTTATTAAATGCTGACCCTCAAGCTTCAATTTATACTAATAATGTTAAATCTGAGTATTTTACTTTATCAGGGTGCACGCCAGGGATGCCCCCTATCTCCATTACTTTTTACCATATCTATTGAGCCCCTCTCAATAATGCTTTTTAACACTTCCGGGATTTCAGGGTATAATCCACAAGGAAACAGAATATAAATTAGCTTTATATGCTGACGACTTGTTACTCTACATTACCAATCCAATTACATCTATTCCTGAGATAATATATCTATTAGATGATTTTGGGGAATGTTCTGGGTATAAACTGAACTTACAGAAGAGTGAATGTCTACCCATAAAACAGTCTGCCCAAAAACTAAACGTCTTTTTAAAGACGGCTCGCCCGTGCACTTCTTGTTGCAGTCGACTCAATTCCGACTCTGATGGGCACATTCTCTGCTCTGCGTTTTTGGGCTTGATCACGCTAGAGCGGCGTTTGTGGATGACTCATGTTCTCTCTGCGGGAACATGACCATCGCGTCATTACGGTCGAGACTCATTGATCTTGTTGGAGCGAGAGTCCCCTCATCCACACCTCGATCTACATCCTCCTCGAGAGGTGGTACTTCGGCTGGTGGACAGGGTGACCTAAGGGTGATGGTGTGGAATAAAACACTGATTCTGATTCGTCCTCGGCCGACACCCCCCTCTTCAGCGACGCATCTCGTGAACGATAACGGGACGCCCGCGGGCCCGTCTTCGGACTCCCCGCGGATTTCCTTTGACGTTCCCGAATCGGATCTGATGTCCAGGTCTGCAGGTCTACCAGGCCCAGATGCTCAGGGAAATTTAGAGGGCAGGACTGACCCAGGGCTCTTTGATGAGCTGCGCGCCGCTACTGACCTTGCTCTCCAAGCGACGAAAGTGACGGCACGCTCCCTGGTTCAGGTGATGTCCACCAATGTGGTCAAGGAGCGACACCTGTGGCTGAACCTGGCCGATGTGCAGGATGCCGAGCGGACTCTTCTGCTCTACACCCCCATATCCCAGGTCGGCCCCTTCAGCGGTGCGGTTGAGAACTTTGCCCAACAGTTTTCAACCGCCCAGGAGCAGACTGAGGCTATCCATTATATTCTGCCCCGACGGCCTGCTGCTGCCCCGCCGTCGGCTCAGATCCCTCAGTCTGCCCACCGCCGAGGGCGCCCTTCCGTGGCTCCCACCCCTCCCGCACAGCCCCAGCAACAGCCTCCAGTGTGCCTGGGACCTGCCATGCAGAAGCTGTACTCTCCACGGGCGGCGGCTCTCGCTTGAGAGTATGCCCAGCATAAGTGCAATCGGACGAAGCATTGCCAGCTTAGTCATGATAAAGTGCCATCTCTGGCTTCCTAAAAAAAGTGTAGTGAACATAATCCTCTCTAGCGCAAGTATTCAAAATGCAGGTTGAGCCCACTGTAATGTACGCTCCCCTGCAAACATAAGCTGTTCCAACAGCGACTCTAATGAAGCATGAAAAGAGCACTTTCTACCAGTTTCCCCCTCTGGCTCACGCTGGAGGTGTTCTAAATCTAGGCTGTGTGCCCACTATAAAGTAAGCACCCCTGCACACAAGCCCTGTTTCAATAGCAACACGAGCATGAAAACAGCTGGGCGGCCGGGTCCCTATCACAAGGCGGCCGGGCCCCAGATTAAAAGCTTCTCACACATTTCCCAGTCCCCTCTTTTCAGGCGGCTGGAAATACCAATGTTGCAGTAAATGTTAAAAAACATGCACAACTGCAAACAAACACTGTTTTTACGGCAACACAAATAAAGCACGAAAAGAGCTCTTTTCTGTCTGTTCTCCCTCCAGCTTGTGCTGGAAATGTAACATGTAGGTCACGTGCCCACTATAAAGTATGCACCCTTACACACAAGCACTGTTCCCACAGTATCGAGTTTCCCTCCAGCTCACGCTGGGAGCGTAATAAATGTAGGTTGTGTGCCCACTATAAAGTATGCACCCTTGTTCCCATTAGCACTGTTCCCACAGTATCAAGCTTCCCTCCAGCTCACGCTGGGAGTTTAATAAATGCGGTTTGTGTGCCCACTATGAAGTACGCACCCCTACACATAAACACTGTCACCACAGTATCAGTTCTCCCTTCAGCTCGCGCTGGAGATGTGATGAATGTAGCACTGTTCCCACAGTATCAAGCTTTCCTCCAGCTCACGCTGGGAGTTTAATAAATGTAGTTTGTGTGCCCACTATGAAGTACGCACCCCTACACATAAACACTGTCACCACAGTATCAGTTCTCCCTCCAGCTCGCGCTGGAGATGTGATGAATGTAGGTTGTTTGCCCACTATATAGTAAGTACCCCTGCACATAAGTGCTGTTCCACAGTATTACAAGCAAAGCAGCTGGGCGGCCGGGTCCCTATCACAAAGCGGCCCGTCCACAGACATCATTCAACCCCTAGCCATGCGGGCCAAGGCCTGGAAGGACATCCCGGTATATCCGAATGGGTGTTGAACATAATAAAACGAGGCTACTCACTACAGTTTGCTCGCAGACCTCCGCTCTTTATAGCCGTGGTCGAGACGACAGTGAGAAGCGACGTGGCGCACATCCTTCGCACCGAAGTGTTGAAACTGTTCGAAAAAGTCCCTCTATCACAAAGCGAGTCAGACTTTTACAGTTGCTACTTCCTCGTTCCAAAAAAGGATAGCGGCCTCAGGCCCATCCTAGACCTCAGACACCTGAACAAAGCGCTTACGACACGCCCGTTGAGAATGCTGACAACCAAACAAATCTTCGCGTCTTTTTTTAAAACATTTTTTACATTTTTTTACATTTACAAATCTTTTTACATTTACCACCTGTATTATGGTGTATTTCAATATATTGTATTGGAAAATTAATATTAAATCCGCTTCCAGTTATTATTAGCTTTATACACTGCTTGTTATTACACATTTATTTGAATTTATGGTCATAATAATAAATCCACTAGTTTGTAGCGCAAATAAATTTACTTTGTTGTTCTTCTAGTTATGTACATATTGTGGTGAATGTTTTGTAAGTCTTGCACATTCACAGAAAATAGCTTACGTTGCAAATAATGTGGATATACAATGGGGACACTTGTTATTTGTTTCTGGTTTCCCTTGTTCTTGTTTCCTCTTATTACTTTGTCTAGGTGTGTCCATGGGCATTCGCAAGGTTTTAGGAGATCTGAGGTCCAAAAACTGAGCTTGCTAGTGTGTCTGAAAAAAATAGCTTTCCCTGATCTACATAAGTGCATTTTAAGATGGAGGGCAAATTTGGATAACTTGAGAACCATGTCATTGGGCAGTATCATAAATGATCTGCCAATAAGACATGATATAAATTTCACATGTATTTATACACTCATGGTCTCTTGTTCATGCTCTAGTGTTGTCCTTGTAATGCTGTCTTAGCTTCTCATGCTGAAGTTGATTGATTTCTTCTTATATTTTTATAATGTGCATTTGGATGAACAACCCCTGGATGACAGTATCCAGTTGAAAATAAAATAACGTTTATATTTTTTAAGTCTAAAGCAATTTCATTACAGAGGAAACAGAGAAAAGGCATGAGAGAAATGGAAGCTTTAGCGTAAGTTCTCCCAGGACGACTCAATTGTTACGTTGCTTATTACTTTCTGATCTAACCAATCGTGTTATAATACTCATAGTATCAAAGATCGGTACTTAAACATATCTGAGTTTGCAGATGCTGACGCCAACATTCAACTCCATCCTCCCCACAACCAGGATGGTCCCTTCCCATACCTCCCAGGGGGTCGGCTGCGCCCCTGCCTTCATCTTCAGACAGGAAATGCAGAATCAGTTACCCTCAGATTGCGAGTTACGTACGGGGCCTTCGCCAAAGAACTTTATATAACAATACTTGCTTTCTGGGCCATTAATACATTTATGCTTTGTTACGTCATTTTGCCTCCCGAGTCTTTCTGGTAGAAATGAAAATACATGACAAATTAGTTTACTTAAAAAAGGTTTATTAAAACAGCATCATACATAACAAATGTGTTAAACATTAAGCCTGAATCATTATAGGCTTTTAATCTGTTTATACTGTAAAGACTTATTAAGTTTGTTCATTACTGAGTAATGGAAGCTGGCGCTTCAGGATTGAAGGGATCAGGATTTATTTTGTTCAGATCCTCTATTACAGTTTCATTCTCTTTTTTCCATTGCTCTGGTGTCAGTGCAGATGGGCTGGTCTCCAGGAACTTATATGCATCTTTAGTCTGCAAGCTAAAGATGCTTTTTGCATGGAGACAGGTTTCACCGAAGGCCTTCCAATGCTGAAAGATTTGAGGTACAAAATCAATCACAGGAAAAATAATGCAATCAAGGTGAATAACTTCTGCAACTGAATATTTTCTCAACGTCTAAGTTACCCCTTTTGCTGAGTTAATAGAGTCCAGAAAGATCTCCTTCATTTCACTCTCCTCGATGAAGTGTTCATTAGCAAAAGTCTCGTCTTTGAGAGCCTCCAGCATTACACTCACTGATTCCCAGAACTTCTGAAGCTGAATCAGAATGTTTTGGATTCGGGAAAGGCATTTTTGGACGTCATTCAGATGGACAGTGTCGGGTATTGAACCTTTGGAAGCAGTTGTTAATTATGAGAGATCACTCTGAGGCTTCTGGTGTAAATCAGGGACTGTTCCGAGCACAATTGGAAACTCCTTAAGTGAAAGAATCTTACCATTTTCTATTTTCATGCATGCCAACTTCAGCTGCATATCCGTCATCCTAACTTGGATGCTCCACTCTTTTCCTATCAGACTTGACTTCTCAATGGAGAGTTGAGTCAATTCGCTGGACAGAACCTGGGTTTTCGCAGCTGCTTCAGGGGCATTGTCAGCCTTTTCAAATAATTTAACAATGGCTCCAACAAATGGTACAAGGGCAGAGAAGAAACCCCCATAATCACTTTTTCTAGATTAATCAATCAATCATTAATCAATCACTTTTTCTTTGATTAATCAATCAATTAATCTAGAAAATATAAAACCTTTATGACAGTTTTGTCATCATTGCCTATTGTGTGTCTAGTGACCAGTTCAAATGCCAATCAAGAGTGAAATAAGTGCAGTCAAGATGGACAATTCTCAGAAGGTTCATTTCGGTAGTGTGTGAAAAGTATAGTGGTATAAAGTGGTATAAAACGCTATATACAAATAAACTTGAGTAGAGTGCCGAATTGCAGATCTGGTGGAAACATATCCACATTCTGTGTTCAGAAGCTTTCTTAACCGCTCTTTTCTCAATATTATCATTTTTATTGTGGTGTTGTTGTGTAATGGCGAGATAAAGTGTAGCACATATTTTAATATTCATCTTAACATAGCAGATTTTTTGCCAGTATTTAAAATTATTTTATGATTGCCATCTCTTTGGTGAAGAGAATGGTGGACACATTAGAAATGTTAAGAATTAAGGTAAACAGATCTTGTGCAATATGTATAACAATGCACTCATCTCTTGGACTGACAGTTGTAAACTCTTAAAGATAACGGTTCTTTATTAGCATCAATGGTTCCATGAAGAACATTTCAACATTTCATGCTGGCCATAAACTGACAAAGTCCGCGTCCGGTGTGCGATAGGCTACCTCGAGTTGTCATAGATGCGGCGCTGCGCTTCTCGTTCGGTTCTGAAATGCAAACATTTTTTGACTAGGCATAACGTTACTTTTTTTTTTCATTTTTTTTTTATAAAGGGCGTGCGCCCATGAGCACCCACGGAGGTAAACATAAATCGGCCCCTATGATTGTAGCCTTGGGGGATCTGGTCGGGCAAAATGAGACTTGAACATTCCACTTACCACAACTGTTATTAATATCAAGTGTCTAAAATGATGAAATCAAGCATTCTTATTTCCTTAAAAGGAGATTAATTGCGTGCACAGTTTTTCTGGAATAATGAGACAGTTTATATATATAAATCGAATGTAAATTCATGCCCCAGTTACACTTAATTGTGGATATACCTTGTGCCTACTTCTCCCATCGACTGAGCCCAGCTGAGCGTAACTATGACATAGGTAACAGGGAGCTGTTGGCAGTCAGGTTGGCTTTGGAGGAGTGGTGCCACTGGTTGGAGGGGTCGGCCCAACCCTTTTTGGAATGGACGGACCATAAAAACCTTGAATATATTCGCTCTGCTAAGAGGTTAAATTCTCGCCAGGCCCGCTGGGCACTCTTTTTTGGCCGGTTCAGCTTCACACTTTCGTACCGGCCAGGATCTAAAAATATCAAACCTGATGCTCTCTCTCGGCTGTTCGGGGCCCCGGGGGGTGAGACACCTACAGAGACTATCCTCCCTCGTGGAGTGGTGGTGGGGTCCGTGTCCTGGGGCATCGAGCGGCGAGTAGAGATGGCAGGCCGTCAGTGCGTACTGTCATGTCTCCGGTCTGATTCGCCTGTTTTCTTGTGTTGTCTGTGTGGTTGTCTCGGAGCACATGACCTTGTTTTGACAGCTCGCCGTGTGTTCCGCTGTTATTGTGTTTGAATTGTTTCCCCACCCTCTCGTCATCACTACTCTGTTCCGCACCTGTTATTAATCGCCACCCTCTCATTCTCACTCATCAGTCCCGCACCTGTTATTGATTATCTTTGTCCTTCTCTGTATTTATTCTCCCCGTGTTGTCTGTCTTGTGCCAGATCGTTGTGTTCGCTTCACGCTACGCTTGGAACAGCCTATTATTGATAGCTGTCCATCGTGTCTTGTTTTGTCCTGTTTGAGGCTCCAGTGCTGTTTATTTTCCCTGTTTGTTTTCCATTTAGTCCATCTGTCAATCTCCACCGTCGGTTGGGTTTCTGCTTCCTGATCCCGTCTCCCCGCTCCAGCCCATTTGCCCTCCTCAGCGTGTGACTCCTTTGTTGCCTCCTCTCCTCTGCCTGGCGCCCGCTGTTTCTCCGCTGCGTGAGCTTTGCGCTCTGTTTGCCATATAAGGAGTCGGACTTCCAGATTAGACTTTATTTTCGAACGCCGTTCCGTTCCATAGAACGACACTCTAACGCTCTGGCCCTCCGGCCCACTGTCCCTCTGGCCTTCCAGCGCGCGCTCCTGAGTGTATTTTGGTTCAGAGTTATATACATACATCTTCTTCCAAAGAAGGTAACACACCCTATAGATAGTTTTGGGTAAATATCTCATACCATGTGACTTCTCAGAATAGAATTGACATTCAGGGTCTTTTTACAGAAGGTATTGTAGCTTTCAAAGTCACCTAGACAGAGTCCTATTAGAGGAAACTCCTACAAGAAATAATTGTGTCCAAATATATAGCTAAATTACTTAGTTTCTAAATAATAAAATCTTCAACATTCCCTCCTCTGAGGCTTATTAAGCCTCACATTCACTATCCTTTCCCAGAGTGTAGTTTCAAAATCCAGCTGCCTCAGTTATGCTACCTGCAACCCATTCTCACTCCCAAGGCGTCAACAACTGAAGCATGGTCAAGCGCTCGAGGCGTCACATAGCAGACGCCAAAGGCGCCCCTTGGCGTCACTCTGTGGCGCATTAGGAACTCCATTGCTTTCAATGGGAAACCTGTGGCGGCAATAACAGACGCCAATTGTATCAGTAGGAAATAGCGTTGAAGAAGTCTCATCCCGAACACATAGAGATGTTTGGCATCAGGTCACGTGTGCCAGATGTTGGTAAGTAGTCGTAAATACGCTGTCCAAATAATGTTTGCTATAATGTCTTTTCTGTTTGTCGATATTAATAAGATTAGCTCTCTCATGTTCAGTCACTGCATTATATCTGTCATCTCCACGGAGTCTTTGCTCTTTGCTTTGGTTTCTAATTCGAAACACATTACTAAACTAACGTGATTGCTAGTTGCAAACGCTGTATGTCACGTGACGTGCTATAACTTAGGCCTAGACCTTCAATCAGTTAATCATATATGAAATATATAGGCTATTCATATCAGGTTCAAAGTAGTAATTAGTTCCAAAGTGGTATTTGTAGTAGAAGCGCAGTAAGCACAACACTTACCATGCTTTTACCACAGTATTTGGAGTTTTAATGTGTCATTTGTTGTAAATGCACAGTAACCACAACACTTACCATGCTTTTGCCACAGTATTGGTAGTTTTAAAGTAATATTTGTTGTAAATGCATAGTAACCACAACACTTACCATGCTTTTGCCACAGTATTGGTAGTTTTAAAGTAATATTTGTTGTAAATGCATAGTAACCACAACACTTACCATGCTTTTACCACAGTATTTGCAGTTTTAATGTGTAATTTGTTGTAAATGCACAGTAACCACAAAACTTACCATGCTTTTACCTCAGTATTGGTAGTTTTAAAGTATATTTGTTGTAAATGAATAGTAACCACAACAGATACCATGCTTTTACCACATTATTTGCCGTTTTAATGTGCCATTTGTTGTAAATGCACAGTAACCACAAAACTTACCATGCTTTTACCTCAGTATTGGTAGTTTTATAGTAATATTTGTTGTAAATGCATAGTAACCACAACACTTACCATGCTTTTAATGCCTACTAATTTAAAATCCAAAAATTGTAAGGTAAATCTGTAATTTTTCCTTTAAATAATCCTGTATATTATACATAATGATATTTTATTTTCTCTTTTTTCAGCTGAAAAGACCAAAAGGGCCTTTCGGACTCAGTCAGCTCATTATTGTTTGAGGAGAAGTAAACGGGAGACGAAAAGCTACAAAGGCAAATATTCACAATGGTATGTATGTGTTGGTTTTAACCTGTAATCAAACATTTTATCATTCATTTGTTGTTTCTTAAACCTTTTCTTACAAAACCCATAGCCCAATCAGTACAAACATAGTCTCTAAGTCTTAATAATTCACAAGATTTAACAAGTTCTCAAATTCATACGATGCACATAGATATTTGTATACTCGTACATAATCCTGCAGCTTTTACTCCTAGTGCTGTCATTGGCTACTGCCTCAATTCCTGTACATATTTATCGCGATATTTGCAAATCAGTTTTAGATGCCCCACACACTGTCAGAAAGTTTATATTAATTGCATTGTATTATTTAAAATTATTACAAATTGGACCCTGTCTGTTGATGTTCCAATGATACATGATGTCTCTCCACACCTCATGACCTACCTCTGTCTGTTTGCAAGAGTGGAAAAGCTAATATGACTTGTCACACGACATCAGATACTCGATTATTTTGTCATGATCAGATCAGTTACACTGCTGATAACTGTCCCATTTGCATGTAAATCGTGTTATTTTTGCTTGCTATTAATGACATACTTTTAATCATGCCCACATATCAGTAAACTTATTACATAAATGCATTTAACATTTAATTATCCAATCTCTTTACAGAAAAATATCCCACAGTTATGGATAAACTCACAACATCATCATCAAGTCCTGTGAGGGGCACATTGGGCAACAAGTGTCATCCAACGTATTCGATCCGTGGACTAGTTCTCCACATCTTCCCATGGGACACTGACATTCTTCAGGTGTTCGTGAAACATCTGTCTCCATGTCTTCCTTGGTCTTCGCTGTCTCCTGCATCCTCCTGGTGGTGTCCACTTCATTACTGTCTTTGTGCGGTGTTGTTTGGGCATGCATAGGATGTGTACTTGAGGTCTGCCTAATGCCTTTATCAAATAAGCGTCAGTGCTCATCAGGGGTTTTGGTAAAGGACATATTAATTGACATCCATTAGTTCTAGTCATGCAGCGGCTTCATGATGCAATAGTCAAATGTATATATCTGCAAGTGTATATAGCAGGTGTTTGTCCGAACAATTGAAGATAGTGAGAGTGTTCAGGAAAACACTGCTGAAAGAGTATTACAGAAATGAGACACTTGACAATTGGACATTATTCTGTGAGTTTGTTACCTTTACATTTAGATGGACTTAATGTCTTGCATTTAGCTTCAGTAAACCTTTTATTACAGTGGTTACTATAGTAAATATCCACCATAATTGCATCTATGGTATCATTATATCACTGCCTGGTTAATGTAAATGTAATATACCCGTGAATGTATTTTATAGAAACATTTTCTTGCTGACATTTATAATCATTAACTATTTTAAGTTTCCTTTCATTTAGTTTCATTTAATAAAAGTGAACAATAATCACAAGGATTTAAAACTATAGTTGAGAATGTAAAATGTTGTGCTTAAGTTTCTGCCTATTTGTTATTTAAAGGGAGGAAGAAACGTCTACGGTTATGTATGTAACCCTCGTTCCCTGAGTAGGGAACGGAGACGTTACGTCAGATGACGACGAATGGGGTTTCGCTTAGAAAGCCTATCAACTTCGAGTGTTACAAAACGAGCCAATGGCAAAGAAATGCCATGGGTCTGCGGAATTTGCATGGCGTAACTCCGCCCCACCTCGTGGGTATAAAAGGAGGAAGCCGGCAGCAAGCAGATATGTTTCTTCGCTGAGGAGCCAAGACTGAGCTCAGGCGATCCCCGCGGTACAGCGGAAAGTGGCAGGCAGACGTAACGTCTCCGTTCCCTACTCAGGGAACGAGGGTTACACACGTAACCGTAGACTTCCCTTTCGTTGTCACTCCGAGTTACGTCGGATGACGACGAATGGGGTTACCAGTCTAATCACGCCACCTTCTCAGACGAAGGACTCCATTTAACACAGGAATACCAAGGTACACTGGGAAGCATATCCCAAGCTAGGGGAAGTATGCAATTAATGCCAACCCGGAGGGGGGGGGGGACTTAGAGAACACTGGGGTATCCAGCCGCAGGTGGAATATTTCAACCCCAGGGGTGGCAAGGTGGCTTGCCAAGGGAAAGACACATGCTCAGAGAGGCTTACAGTGGAAATACACATGTGGGGGTCGCTCAGGGGACGGACCATGCACACGGGAGGCACCTAGCCGACGCGCAGGCAATAGACACTGGCGCCAACGTCAGGAGTGCTGGAGGAACTCAGGGCTTTCGGGGAAGCTCACCTGAGGAGAATATCGCACGTATCCAGTCCGTGGAGTGGAATGGCGAGCAAGCGAAGACACCTGAGCGGGTCCAGTACTAGCTGGTTGAAGCGAGTACATGAGAGGACACTGGCTCCACTCGGAGATTGTAGAATCTGGCGAATGTGTTAGGTGTCGCCCAGCCTGCAGCTCTGCAGATGTCTGTTAGCGAGGCGCCATGTGCTAGAGCCCAAGAGGACGCCACACTCCGGGTGGAGGGGGCAGTCACACCAAGGGGGCACGGTCGACCTTGCTGCTGGTAAGCCAAAGCAATGGCGTCCACTATCCAGTGAGACAACCTTGTAGAGAGCCTTTCCCTTCAGCTTCCCACCATAACAGACAAAGAGCTGGTCTGAGGTCCTGAAACACTGCGTCCTGTCGACATAGGCGCGGAGAGCGCGTACTGGACAGAGCAGTGCCAAGGCTGGGTCTGCCTCCTCCGGGGGCAGAGCTTGCAGGTTCACCACCTGGTCCCGGAAGGGAGTGTTAGGAACCTTGGGCACATATCCAGGGCCCGGGGTCTCAGGATCACGTGAGAGTAAGCCAGCCCGAATTCCAGGCACGCTTCGTCAACGGAGAATGCGTGCAGGTCCCCTACCCTCTAGATGGAGGCCAGAGCAACCAGGAGCGCTGTCTTCATAGACAGGAATTTAAGCTCGACTGATTGCAGGGGCTCAAATGGAGCACTCTTCAGGGCAGTTAGAACCACTGAGAGGTCCCAAGAGGGAACGAGAGGAGGGCGAGGCGGATTTAATCTCCTCGCTCCTCTACGGAACCCGAGGAGCCGTCACCGTCCACCGGGCGGCGGAAGAGCGTTGAGCCATCCACCAAGGGCTACCCAGCGTCACCGCCAGGCACCGCGGAGGAGATCGCCCAGCTGATGGAGGACCAGATGGCGGCGCGTTGTGGGAACCGGACCAATTATTTTATTTTTTTCTCTCTCCCCTCTCTCGATCTGTCGCTCCTCATGCTTCCGTCTCGCATCTCTCACGGAGGAGCGGAAGCATAAAGGAGGAGCGACGACGTTGATGATCGAGAGAGGAACAGGCCTGTATTTTAGTTGAGTTTTGTTTTTTGTATTTGTGTTTTATTTTAGCCAGCAGTCGTCCGCGAGTGGCTGCTGGCCGTTATGTTAATTTTAGGTAAGCCTGCAGTCGTCCACTAGGGGCTGCTGGTGGTATTTTAGTTTGGTTTGTTTTATTTTAATAAAGTTTATTTGAATGTACGCTGGTTCCCGCCTCCTTGTTCCCTGAACATACACCCATTTATATCATGTCCACATAATCCATTACCAAGTGTTTTAATAGTTCTTCTGGTATACTGATATATGGCCTATTTTTGTCGCAGTTCTTTCCTTAACTTTGTTTTTGCCACAAATTTCACAAAACCTTATAAAAATGCCTTTTAATCTAATTTGTTTAGATTTCTTGCAGGTTGTGCTCTAAATGTGGCATCTTATAATTTTAGCCGCAAGGTCTGATCAGGTCAACACAATGTCAAACACTACTGAGAAGTGTAAATGATCATAAGGTTTAGTCTAACACCGTTGTTATAATCCCTTTTTTTCTTTTCACAAATTCTAATAGACTCAGTAGTTTAGAATAATTGGCCTGCCATTGTAATTTTTCAAATATATTTTTCCATTTGTTGTTCTGATTTTTCCTATTCTTTTTTGTTTTTGCTCATGAGCTGCTTTAAAAAAAAATTGGAGATCTCTGCATAATCTTGGATCCATGGCCAACAACATTTCCATCTCATTATCCCAGTTTTGACAGCATTTGCGATTTCATAATCTTCGACTTTTGGAGTAATTTTTCCTAAAATCTATCTCTTAACAAAATTATCAAAACAAAATGGAGTTTACCAGTATCATTGTTTTGCAAACAATAATAATTATTCTTTTGACATTTTGTGTCTATCTTTTTCTTTGCTACGGAATAATTTTTCTCATGCTTTTTGACCTATAGTTGTTTCTAATAGCCCTCACTATACCAAATCCAGCCTCAGATTGAACTATTTAGTGAGTTGAGCACCCACTTGTCTCTTTCAGTGTATTTTCTTTCTTTTTTATATGGCTGGACTATAGCAGAGAGGGTTAGTTTAGCACAGAATATAAAGAATTGCTTATGAAACCAGTGAATAATCAGAATGAATAAAGTTAATATAATACAGTAATTAACTAAATTTGAAGCAGTCTCTACAGAGTGATCATTAGAGTTGCCACACCTGTGGTGCCCATAAGGGAAGGATGTCGGTCGGTTTTTCTCTGTTAAAGCTTCATGGCTGTCGCTCTGCATGTGTCGTCAGCCTAGCTGTCACTCAAAGGCTTGGTGTAAACTGGAATATACAGGTCCTTCTCAAAAAATTAGTATATTGTGATAAAGTTCATTATTTTCCATAATGTAATGATAAAAATTAAACTTTCATATATTTGAGATTCATTGCACACCAACTGAAATATTTTAGGTCTTTTATTGTTTTAATAATGATGATTTTGGCATACAGCTCATGAAAACGTCTCAGGTTACGACTGTAACCCTAGTTCCCTGAGAAGGGAACGAGACGATGCGTCGATGACGCTTTGGGAACGTCTCAGGTTACGACTGTAACCTATGTTCCCTGAGAACAGGGAACGAGACAATACGTCAACGACGTTATGGGGAACGCCTCAGGCGTGACAGGTGTCTGAAATCACTATCAAATCACGTCAATCATATTGACCGGCGAGAGCCCGTGTATCATTAGCGTGAATGATTAACGTGCGACCTGGAAGTATAAAAGGGCGCCTCGCAAACATGACAAATCACCTTATCGTCTGAAGGGACTGTACGGTAGGCAAGCCCCGAGGCATGGCAGGGAGACGTATTGTCTCGTTCCCTGTTCTCAGGGAACATAGGTTACAGTCGTAACCTGAGACGTTCCCTTTCGAAGGGAACTCAACAATACGTCAACGACGTTATGGGGAACGATATACCAACTCCGCCATGCTAAGGGGAGTGCATGCCAAGTGGCAGTGACAACTGTCAGAACCAGCAACTTCAAATGAAACGCTAGAACCACTCACCCTCAGGTCACACTGGGCTGTCAGTGACAGCATTCCCTACGGTCATAGCCCAAGCTACAGCCTCACAGAACAACCTTCATAAACATGGTTAAATGAAAGGTCTACCTGGGCCGGCTCCGGGCCTGGAACCACAACTTCCAATTAGAAGGGGTCCCTTCTAGGGAATGTGGCTAGGGAACCCGAAGGAACCCCAGCCAGTCACTATTCAGGGGACATACCCCGAAATGCCACCAGGACAGCCTGACCTGGCGTCAGACATAGACACTAGTCTGGCCAAATCCTGTCTGTCTGAAGACAGAGCCTCTGGACAACAAAGCCTTAATGTAAGGCATCCGACCCGAGGGACTGCAAAGCTGGCAGTGAACCACTCCGCCCGGATCTCAGAGACGGGATATCCCGGAGAGTATGACTCAGCATAGTGCTTTCCAACCCTTGCTAGCGAGGGGAGTTTCTCTACTCGATCCAAGGATCAACCCAGTGTCTGTGTTTCAAAACACTGAGGAGGCCTGTGAAGGCCTAAGGGCTGATCTAACTGGGAGGCCTCACGAGAGGCCTACGACCGTCTGACCAGACTCAGGAAGCCGCATGCTCATAGAGACCCTCGGTGAGGGGAGCACAGGTCTGCCTGGTAGGCAAACCAGGCTGTAGGCAGAAAAAGTTCCGGGAGGGAACCAATAGCAGAGATTGAACACTTTAGCGAGCCAGGGCGCAAGCTCGCCTTCAGCAGCTGCCTATTAAGGCTAGCTGAAACTGATAGCAAGAGACCACTAGCATCATAAACCCAGCACCACTAGGGAACAATACAGGGAGGCCCGGAGAGGCCTACTACCTGATAGCCAACGTAAGTGGGAATTCACCTTCAGAGAGGCCCTTGAGGCCTACTACCTGATAACCACAGTGAGTGGGGTGCTCACCTTCAGGGAGGCCCAGAGAGGCCTACTACCTGAAAACCACAGTATGTGGGGTGATCACCTTCAGAGAGGCCAAGAGAGGCCTACTACCTGATAACCACAGTACGTGGGAACTCACCTTCAGGGAGGCCCGGTGAGGCCTGCTACCTTACAACCACAGTATGTGGGGAGCTCACCTTCAGGGAGGCCTGGTGAGGCCTACTACCTGACCGTACTCATTCAAGGAGGCCTGGAGGAGCCTACTACCTGATAATCACAGCATGTGGGAACTCACCTTCAGGGAGGCCTGGTGAGGCCTACTACCTGACCGTTCTCATTCAAGGAGGCCTGGAGGAGCCTACTACCTGATAATCACAGCATGTGGGAACTCACCTTCAGGGAGGCATGGTGAGGCCTACTACCTGACAGCCAAAAAATTTGGCAGCTCACATTCAGGGAGGCCCAGAGCGGCCTACTACCTGACAGCCACAATATTTGGGAGCTCACATTCAGGGAGGCCCAGAGAGGCCTACTACCTGATAGCCAACGTAAGTGGGAATTCGCCTTCAGGGCGGCCGGGTGAGGCCTACTACCTGATAACCATCTTAAGTGGGAATTCACCTTCAGGGAGGCCTGAGCGGCCTACTACCTGATAACAACTGGTAGCTTTGAGCCCTGAGTCCGGGTGATAGTATTAGGTGGCCTGCTAAGGCCAGCCAGCTGGGGACTCGCCTATCAGGGAGGCCTGGTCGGGCCTACTAGCTAATAGCAAGTCATATTCTGCCATAAAGTACACTGTTGGGAACCATACTACACAAGCATAATTTACTAATGGGCTTCCAGTAGCGCTATAAGGTATGTCCCACAATGTTGGGACTCACCTCCGAGGAGGCCTGTTTAAAGGCCTACTACCCATCAGTGAGTCAACTGCCCGAACCACCAAGGCCAACCACATAAAGTGAGCTGGCCTACAGTGCCCTCTAGGGGGCTGTCCAATCAAGGAGGCCTGCTGAGGCCTACTACCTAATGGCGCAGCCTTCGTTGGCAGAAAAGCTGTTTACACAGCGCCTACAGCATCCTGGTGCCTAATCACATTGCCCATGGCAGTGTACTCCGCAAAAAAAGCTAGCACCCTTAAAACAAGGGGAGTACAACATACGCCACTCTGCCTCAACGGAGGCCCCAGTTAGTCAGGGGCCTACCATCTATGCATGGGCGTCAGCTCAGGGCAATGCTCTGGCTTCAGGGGAGCGTACTTCGACCAAAGAAGAAGTGAAGCTTACTTCATACTCGACCCGAGCCATAGTGGTGCGAGGTAGGATAAAACAGAACTGGGAGTGAAGTGCTCAGACCTACCCTGTATCACAAGGGGATACTCACACCTCACCCTGAGGTTACCAGGGTGCGGGCCTGCCAGCGGCTCTAGGGGTGACAGAAATTTATCTGTGCCCAACCTAGGGGAGTGGGGCTTGAATGAAAGCCAACCACCTACAACCTAGCGCTCGAGCAGTAGCTCAGCGAGGTGAGTGAAGCCTAAACTGGCAGCCTAAATCCGTAGGCCAGTTCTGCATGGCAGGGTCGGGCAGGAAACCCCGCTCAATAAAGACATATATACCACGGAGGCCTGTTTGAGGCCTACCATGTCCTTACAAACCATCCTCTGCACCACGCTGCATTACTCTAGTCACCCCAGAATGCAGAGAAGGGGGCGGGCCTTGGCCTAACGACTCCCATGGGAGGAGGCTGTTTATACAGGGATGCTAGAAACCTACATTCACAAAGTGAAGGTTCAGAGGAAGCAATGCTAATTTTTTAGCAGAGTGCCTTTATTATCCCTGGCACAGCCTAGGCCAGCTACAGAGGCGGCCCTGGTGAGGGCCAGCCTGCAGGCATAGATCTATCTGAGGGCTCGGAGGAGCCACAGCCTTACTAAAGAATATAGTCTGTATTCTATATTCCAAACAAAGGGCTGCATGATAGCTCAGCCTAATGAAAACCCAAACAGAGCTCAAGGCGAAATACTCAGGAAGAAGTCAAACGGACCCGTGGGCCGGACATAAGATCTATCTGAAGCTCTAGCGTCAGTCAACACTAAGTAAAAAATTCTAAGAGAGAGACCAACTACTCTACCCTGAGGTGGCTAGCAGCCCGAAGGCTAACATAGTTATCGTTCTGGCCACCTAATGGGGAACTTCAGGGCCCTAATAATCCAGGAAACTTCTCTTACCTTATTACCTGATGACATGGCAAATGACATGACCCCATAGCTCTATACAGGGAACGAGGTCTGTAGAGAGATACATTTCGGAATTTTAATTCACAAAAAAATTTACTCTTGAAAAGACCAGTCAGCTCACCTGCGGAGTGAAGACTCGCCAGATAGTTCTTTACGAACCTGGGGTCCACCACTTTACATGCCTGAAAGAGGCGTTTCTATTAACCAAGCCTAGGCGGGCCATTGGAACATCGTTCTAATCATAGGCCCAGCCCCACGCCTGATGTAATGAACGTCTGGGGAGTCAGAAGAGAGGAGAGGGCTGGATTTCTTTTTAATGAAGCCCTCCGGGGAGATTATCCATCAGCGAAGATGTATGCGCTTGTGCTGGATAACCTCCCTCAGATCCCTCTTCTAGCGGGAGTCACGCCTTTTCTGCGCCCTGTTCCTCCATGGAGGGGGCGCATGAGAGGCGACACTGGCTCTCTGGCCCTGTCTACGGTACTCAGACCGTGAAGGGCCAGGCCCTCCCGCCTGCCTGGGCGTGGAACCGGATCTCAGCGGTATGCAGGTCCTGAAAGCAGCAATGCGCGCCTTCGCCTCCCTGAACTTCCCAAGCACCGCCTCCACGGAGGGGCCAAAGAGTTCAGCGGTTTGGATGGCAGAGTTGGAGCTCTCAGTGTCGACGCCTGCCCAGACACGAGATAGTTCGCGAACGACTCGTCAAATGGGCGGCATCGACACATACCCATGCTCTGCGATCCCCTCGACATCAGCGATATTAACCCGCTGATGTCAGTGAATACGGGTAGAGCATGGGCTCTTCCATGCCCCCTCGATCTCCGTGTGAAGATCAGGAAGGAATGGAAGGCTCACCTGAGCTGGTGGTGTATGGCCGGGGAGAAACCGATCGCCGAGCCTACCGCGAGCGGTCTCTCCTCTAGCGCGTCGCCATGGCAGCTACAGCCTGTTGGCGGCGCGCTCCACAACATCCACCAGACCTGCATACACGGGGCAGGGTGGCTGAGAGGGTTCATGATCTACCTGATTATAAACCTCCTCAGCCACCTCCTGCTCGTCCTGAAGAGCAGCAACTGCAGGAAGCCGTCGGTGAAAAATCCTCATCATCGACCTGCAGTTCGCCCTCGTCAGCCGTCGAATCATCTGAGAGGTTTACAGCACTCTCAAGATGATCGACGAGCTCTATCTGGTAACCCATGATGCAAGTCGCCGCTCTGCCTCGGCACGAGCGGGACCACGAGGACCAGACGTTGAACCCCCTTCACTCGAGAAGAGGGCCAGACGAGAGCGGAGCGTTTTAAGAGAAAAACGCTCACAGTTCACACAGAGGATTCCCTCGAGAGCCTCCCGTGCGCGCTCTTCTCCCAGGCAGGAAAAGCACACTCGTGTGCTGTACATTTAATTTTCTTACCGTTTCATTGAGTAGCGTTTTCAAACAGACAGTCCCTGAAGACGATGAGATGATTTGTCATGTTTGCAAGGCGCCCTTTTATACTTCCAGGTCGCACGTTAATCATTCACGCTAATGATACACGGGCTGTCGCCGGTCAATATGATTGACGTGATTTGATAGTGATTTCAGACACCTGTCACGCCTGAGGCGTTCCCCATAACGTCGTTGACGTATTGTTGAGTTCCCTTCGAAAGGGAACGCCTTTGCGTGACTGAGTCTGAAGCACTACTGTCAAATAGTCCAATGGAATGAATGAAGCGTCACGGGCGGGTGACGTCATGACCAGGAAGATATAAAAGCACATCCGGTGCAATGCTCGCGTTAGCTTATAGAGCCGAAGCAAAGTCGATCGCAGGGATGCAGGAAATATGGAAGGGAGACGCATCGTCTCGTTCCCTTCTCAGGGAACTAGGGTTACAGTCGTAACCTGAGACGTTCCCTTTCGAGGGAACTTGCGATGCGTCGATGACTCTTTGGGAACGATAACACCCAATACGCCATAATTACAAAATGTCAGATGATAAAACTGTCGGCAAATTAAGTAAAAAGCACCTGGGATCCTGGGGCAGCTTCCAGGTCCAGGCTATAAAACCTCACAAATGTTAGCGGCGAGGACCAACCCGCCGCATCACAAACCTCCTGAAGGGAAACTCCTGATAAGAGGGCTTTAGAGGCCGCCATACTTCGGGTAGAGTGAGCTCTGACCACCAAAGGACATGGCTGGCAAGAGGACTCATATGCAAGAGAAATAGCCTCGACTATCCACTTACTGATTGTCTGTTTAGAAACAGGAAGACCTTTCTTAGGTGAACCAAAACAGACAAACAACTGATCAGATCTCCTCCACGGGGCAGCCCTATGGACATAAGTGTCCAGTGCTCGCACTTTTTAGGGATGAAATGGCTAACAGAAAGATAGTCTTGAAAGTCAGAAATTTTTCTGAAACTAAATCTAGGGGCTCGAAGGGAGACCCAGACAGGCCTTCCAAAACTATGGCCAGATCCCATGCCGGCACCCTAGTTCGAACTGCAGGCCTCAACCTCAAGGTGCCACGAAGGAAACAAATAATTAGGGTGTCTCGACCCAAAGATGTAATACCCACAGGGGCGTGGAAAGCCGCAATGGCCGCCACGTAATTTTTAAGGTAGAATGACATAAACCTGAGGTGAAACGAGACTGGAGAAACTCAAGTACTGTGTTGACTGAACAGTTAACTGGATCTCGCTGCTGTTGGTGACACCAAGACGGGAAAACTTTCCACTTAAGTATATATAATTTCCTAGTGGCTGGAGCTCTGGAGCTAAGAATAGTCTCAACGACCTCAGTCGAGAGACCACTCTCTAAAAGTTGGGCCCCATCACAGGCCAAACCCATAGGTTCCAAATCTCCGGTCGGGGGTGAAATATTGTGCCCCCTGCCTGAGACAGAAGGTCTCTCCTGACAGGAATCTCGCAAGGAGGGCCGTCTAGGAGATGAATTAGGTCCGCAAACCAAAAACGACTCGGCCAGCGTGGAGCTACTAATAATAGACTTACTCCGTCCTGGCGGACTCACTCCAGAACTCCTGGGAGCAGAGCAACAGGGTGAAATGCGTACAGACGTAGCCCCGGCCACGTCTGTACCATAGCGTCCAACCCCAAGGGGGCTGGTTGCGTGAGGGAGAACCAAAGTGGACAGTGCGTCGTATGCTGAGACGCAAACAGATCCACTTCTGCTTGGCTGTAAAATTCCCAAATGAGCTCCACCGCCTCGGGGTGGAGTCTCCATTCCCCTGGCCTCAGCCCCTGCCTTCGACAGGGTGTCTGCTCCTATATTCTGGTACACTGGGATAAACACTGCCCTCAAGGAGAGTATCTTCCCTAGGGACCACAAGAGGATCTGGTGCGCCAGTTTGCAGAGTGGACGCGAACGCAGACCCCCCTGTCGATTTAAATAAGAGACCACCGAAGTGTTGTCTGTACGGACGAGCACATGATGGCCCCTCAGGTCTGGGAGGAAATGTCTCAACGCATTGAAGACGGCCATCACCTCCAGGCAATTTATGTGCCAAGAGAGATGATGGTTCCCCCACAGACCCTGAGCTGAGCGGCCTTCCATTACCGCTCCCCAGCCAGTGAGAGAAGCGTCTGTCGAGATAGCAACTCGATGGCAAAGAGCTCCCAACACCAGACCCTGGGACAGGAACCAATGTTTCCTCCATATAATCAAGGCGCGGATGCACCGCCGCGTGATCTTGATCATACGAAGTGGGTTTCCCCTCGGGGAGAACCCTCTGGTCCTGAGCCACCACTGCAAAGGCCTCATGTACAGCAGGCCAAAGGGGATCACATTGGACGCCGCTGCTATGAGGCCTAACAGTCTCTCGAACTGTTTTGCAGTGCGTGACTGGCCTAGCTTCAACTCTTTTGTGGCTGTGATGATAGCAGCTACACGAACGGGCGATAGTGTGGCCCGCATCGTGACTGAATCCCATACCACACCAAGGAAAGTGGTTCTCTGTAGTGGAGAAAGCACACTCTTCTTGGCATTGAGTCTCAACCCCAATTTCTTCATATGAGCGAGAACGACATCTCGATGCCAAACCGCTGACTGTTCTGATTCCGCCAGAATCAGCCAGTCGTCGATGTAGTTCAGAATGCGTATGCCCTGCAGCCTGAGCGGGGCCCGAGCTGCATCTACACACTTCGTGAACGTGCGGGGTGACACAGCTAGACCGAATGGAAGCACCCGATATTGGTATTCTTTGCCCCTGAAAGGAAACCTCAGGAACTTCCTGTGTTGAGGGAGGATGGAGATATGGAAGTAAGCGTCCTTCAGATCTACCGTGACAAACCAGTCCTTGGATCTGATTTGAGTCACTATCTGTTTGAGTGTGAGCATCTTGAATTTCAATTTCGTGACCGCACGATTCAGCAAACGAAGATCTAAAATTGGACGCAACCCCCCATCCTTTTTGTATCGGCTGTAAAACCCCGATTCTCTGCCGGGGGAGTACGACTGTTCTATAGCTCCCTTTGCTAAGAGAGAATGAACTTCCTGCTCCATTACCACAGCCTGCTCGGGATGTACTACCGTGAGTAACACCCCGTTGTAACGAGGCGGAGGAGAACCAAATTGGGTTCTGTAACCTTTCTCTATTATCTGCAGGGCGCAAGGAGATATATTCGACAGATTCTTCCACTCTGTTAGAAAATCTACTAAGGGTACCAGTCTCTCGAGACTGGCCTTTGGTGTTAAAGGAACAGCCACTTCGGCGACCTGAAGCATATTGGCAGGAAACAACCGAACTGACTGTTTTTGAACCCCCCTCAGAGGGCTCACGTCCGACGCAATGTGGAGTCGACACTGCGCCGAACTTTCGCTGGATACCACTGCGCCCCGAAGCACCAAGGGTGGCGGGGTTGGCAGACCGGTCCCATGAGGACCCCGAAGTGGAGCGGGCACCGTATTCTGAGGTGTACACCGCTCCGACCCGGTTGGGGCTGTCCTCGCTGGTCTGACGTACATAGCGTCAGGACCTTTTCTGAGCCGAAGCCTTCCTAGCCATAAGTACGGTCCTCAGATCCAGCTTAGACTTAGCCGACTTCGGCTGAGAATGTTGGCTCGGTCCCCAAGATTTATACGGGGGAGCACGAGACGCAACACTTATTTTTTGTTGCACACGGTGCGAGGAGCTTGGCTGGGGGTGCTCATGCCCAGCATCCCCAGGGGGATGGACTCGGTGAGGAAGGAATTTTTTAAAAGCCTCCGATTGTTTTTTATTTTCTTGAAATCTTTCAACAACCGAATTCACCGAGTCACCAAAAAGGCCAGAGTGAGAAATAGGGGCATCTAAAAGAAAAGCCAGATCTTTATCTTTCATATCTGTCAGATTTAACCAAGATGTCTCTCAGTAGCTACGAGGGCTGCCATAGACCGCCCAATCGCACGGGCAGTCTCCTTCGTAGCTCTGAGAGAAAGATCTGTAGCCCGACGAAGGACTAACTCCCTCACTCCCATCTATATCCCCCAGCAGATCTGCCTGATAGGCTTGGAGCACTGTCATTGTGTGCAGACAGGCTCCAGCTTGACTTGCTGCCGTATAAGCCTTACCCACTAAATTAAATGTGGTCTTTAGTGGTTTATTCGGCAACACAGGATCCTTCAGGGACGATGCTGACCAAGGAGACAGATAGCTCGCGAGCGTCTGTTCCGCTGGGGTCATCGACCCATAACCAAAATCTTTCAGCCCCTTTATATTTGAATACGTTTGAACATGGGTACTAAAAAGATGTGACGAATATGGTTTAATCCATGATCTACATAGCTCACTATGTAGATCAGGAAAGAATGGAAGGGCCCGTGATTGAGATGAAACATTAGAAGTGAGAAAACGCTCGTCTAATTTGCTTTTAGGACGAGAATCTCTCTTTTCTGCTGCCCACTCAATACTCAACTTATCTACAGCACGAGTTATCACCTCAATAAGCTCCTCATGTGCTGGGGAGAGGGATGGCGAATCCTCTCCCCTTATTGAACTTTCTTTATTTGTGTTTGTGTCACTCTCACCGATGCTCAGTAACTCTACCTCCTCAGAGCTAGAGCACTGAAGCAACGGGCTCTCTTCCCGGGTGGAAGAAGCCGCAGCGCGGGCTTCCAACACCGGCAAGAGAGCAATGGATCCTTCGGGTAAAGGAGGAGATAAGGCAGAGCACATCCCCAACCCCGCCGAAAGATCCATTTGCGAACCCCAAGTGAGCTTTCTCCGAGCTGCCTCGGCAGCCGCGGGTCCATCCTCAACATCCTCAAATGTGGACAGACGGGAGCGGAGCATGCGGAGCGGGAGACGCTCACAATGCTGACAGTCAGCCCCCTCGAAGGCTGACATAGCATGCTCCACTCCCAAACAAACTGCACAAAGCTCATGTGTATCTCCACCCGTGATATAACGAGGGCAAGGAGAAGCACAGGCTTTGAATAGTTGTTTCGCCATAATACAATATAATGAGAGACAGACAACAATAAATATAACAGACAGTTTTGACACAGAGCGCTTTGCTGAGGCACAAAAGCTACATTTATATTTATCTGACGCTTTTATCCAAAGCGACTTACAATTGCAATATATATCTGAGGTCGCACGCCTCTGGACCAACTAGGGGTTAAGTGTCTTGCTCAGGGACACATTGGTGTCTCACAGTGGATTCGAAGCTGGGTCTCTCACACCAGAGGCATGTGTCTTATCCACTGCGCCATCACCACCCCCTATGCTAACGCGAGCATTGCACCGGATGTGCTTTTATATCTTCCTGGTCATGACGTCACCCGCCCGTGACGCTTCGTTCATTCCATTGGACTAGTTGACAGTAGTGCTTCAGACTCAGTCACGCAAAGGCGTTCCCAAAGCGTCATCGACGCATCGCGAGTTCCCTCGAAAGCGAACCCAAAATTCCTATCCAAAAATGAGCATATCATGAAAAGGTTCTCTAAACGAGCTATTAACCTAATCATCTGAATCAACTAATTAACTCTAAATACCTGCTAAAGATTCCTGAGGCTTTTAAAGACTCCCAGCCTGTTTCATTACTCAAAACCGCAATCATGGGTAAGACTGCCAACCTGACTGCTGTCCAGAAGGCCATCATTGACACCCTCAAGCAAGAGGGTAAGACACAGAATGAAATTTCTGAACAAATAGGCTGTTCCCAGAGTGCTGTATCAAGGCACCTCAGTGGGAAGTCTGTGGGAAGGAAAAAGTGTGGCAAAAGAGGTGACCGGACCCTGAGGAAGATTGTGGAGAAGGACCGATTCCAGACCTTGGGGGACCAGCGGAAGCACTGGACTGAGTCTGGAGTAGAAACATCCAGAGCCACCGTGCACAGGCGTGTGCAGGAAATGGGCTACAGGTGCCGCATTCCCCAGGTCAAGCCACTTTTGAACCAGAAACAGCGGCAGAAGCGCCTGACCTGGGCTACAGAGAAGCAGCACTGGACTGTTGCTCAGTGGTCCAAAGTACTTTTTTCGAATGAAAGCAAATTTTGCATGTCATTCGGAAATCAAGGTGCCAGAGTCTGGAGGAAGACTGGGGAGAAGGAAATGCCAAAATGCCTGAAGTCCAGTGCTGCTTCTCTGTAGCCCAGGTCAGACGCTTCTTCAATAATTATTTATGACTGTTGAAACTTTGTCACTCAATCTTGTTCACTTTTAGCACACTTCACAAGTTATTTTTTCCTTAGCACAAACTTAATTATCTACAATGGAATCATTTTTTTCTCACTTTGTCTTCAGGGATAATGAGATACAAATTTTAGACGTCTTCAGATATAAGATATAATATATTAAGCACGTGCATTCTTATTTCTTTTTATCTATTAATATATCAATTTATTAATTAAATATATATTTTATACTTTAACTTATTTCATACTACAATAATCTGCAAGACTAATATCTTGAAACAATTATTTTCTTTTACTATTTCCTTTATTTTTACTACCCATTTTTTATACAGTACTTGTCCCTCAAGCTCATTCACACATTCCTTGTCCCCTATTTTTAACCACAGGCACAGTCAAGCACACACACAGGATCCCAGAGACACACACACAAGCTATACTCTACTCACAGATTTACTCACTGTCTTTATAATCAATACATTATAAGATTCAGTGATACACTTCCCCAACACAGTGATAAAATAACTTTAAAACTATCACAGACCTCTGCGATTCAATTTAGCTTACCTGAGCAGTCCATTGTCATTCCTATAACAATGCGGTAACCATAAGCTAAACTTATCTGTGCGCATGCTATCTTATTATCCTTAATAAGAAACACGGATAAGCCTGATAACCTTATCAGTATCGTTATCCTTAACGAGCAGAAAATGATTAACCTTAATCATTAATGATATTCTTATCATTACACTTGTCATCCTCAAGGCCCTCTTGACAAGAAAAAACAATAACAGTAAACATCAAAAAACTGATTAACCTTAACCAGTACACTTGTTAAACTTAACAAGCAAACAAATCCTGATAGCCATATCAGTAAACTCAAATCCTTACCTATGACAAAACCTTTAGCGGCACATCAGCAGTACCAATATTAATACAATCTGCACCAGGTTATATAAACACAGGCAAACACTAACGGGAGCTCCGCCGCGCTATAACACATTACTTGATATCGTCAACAACAATGTATGCACTTATTTCTAGAATCAAAGATCCTCTTTTCAATTTTTTAGTTCTTTAAATTTGGAGAAGCTTTTTAAAGGGTCTTACCACTCTGGCTCACTGGTTGACAACACACACTTTTTCAAAAGCAAAAATTGCTCACCTCAAAGTACAGTGGCCACTGTTGTTTGTGTCAGTCACCAGTGTCGCCTTACGGGGTTCCTTCAGCCTCAAAGCCCAAGTCCTGCCGGGGTCGCCAAATGAAGTGGTTTCAATTGTTCTGAAAAATAACTTTCGCAGAGATCTTTGATGCCAGAAATAATTAGACTTTATTTTTCGAACGCTGTTCCGTTCCATAGAACGACGCTCTAACGCTCTGGCCCTCCGGCCCACGGGCCCTCTGGCCTTCCAGCGGGCGCTCCTGAGAGTATTTTGGTTCAGAGTTATATGCATACATCTTCTTCCAAAGAAGGTAACACACCATATAGATAGTTTTGGGTAAATATCTCATACCATGTGACTATTCAGAATAGAATTGACATTTAGGGTCTTTTTACAGAAGGTATTGTAGCTTTCAAAGTCACCTAGACAGAGTCCTATGAGAGGAAACTCATACAAGAAATAATTGTGTCCAAATATATAGCTAAATTACTTAGTTTCTAAATAATAAAATCTTCAACACCTACTGCTGGATTTTTCCACTGTTTTTGTTTTGTTTTGAATTTTCTGTTACTATTTTTGGACTGTTTCTTCAGCCAATAAACTTTTGTTTGAGCCTGCAACTGCATCTCGTCTTGACTCCTGATACAAAACAATCTCCTTACGTTGACCTGATTGCCGCTCGTACGGATTGATATTAAGGTCTGTTCACTCTTTCTAATAGAAAATAAGTAGAAAAGAAGTTCCTGAACTGAATGATATAAGAATCAGCAGGTATTGTTGCGCCGAAAAATAAACCAAGAGACGATTTAAATGTTTAGGAAGCCCACGTCCGGTATTTTTTTTCCCCAAAAGTATTATGTAGTGTCAATAAAATCATTAATTTTAGTATTTATCATGTTATAAATTAAAATTTGAGTATTGCATCCCAAAACCCTTGGTAAAATCTATCATTTACACTACAGCAATAAACACACATGACCTATTTTTGTCATTTTTATGGCTATGACTACTTTGACGCTCTTTTACTCATAATTAGATTCTGCGACTTTAGCCGGGGGTTCACAGGCGGGGTCACATAATCACCACTCATAATGTAAGCCCTGCGTAATGTAAGCCCTCAGCGCCCTGACAGGGCAGAGGAGATTAACATCGCTCTCACTATCGGATTCTGGCAGAGCCGATAGAGAAATGACCTGCGCTCTGAAGGGAGTGCCTAACACCTTAAGGACATAGCCATGCCTTGGTTTAAGGATGACTTTCGAAGTCAATTGGTCCAAACTCAAGACACGCAGCGCTAACAGACAGCGCGTGTAAATCCCCCACACGTTTAACTGATGACAGAGCTGTCAGAAAAATGGTTTTGTGCGAGAGGTACTTTAGGTCCACGGAGTCTAGTGGTTCAAAGGGAAATGCTTTCAGGGCCTCTAGGACCAAGGAAAGATCCCACATGGGAACCAACGGCGGCAGAGGGGGATTCATCCTCCTGGCTCCTCTAAGGAAGTGGATGACAAGCTCGTTCCTTCCTATTGACTGACCACGCGTCGACTCAGTGAATGCTGCAACGGCCGCCACATAAACTTTAAGTGTGGATGGGGACCTGCCCTTATCCAACAGCTCTTGGAGGAAGCTAAGCAACCACGACACCCCACAAGACCGTGGGTCCAGACTTCTATCGGCACACCATTTGGAGAACACAGACCATTTAGACGCATAGAGCCGTCTCGTAGAGTGAGCTCCGGATTGCGTGATCGTGTTCTTCACTCCTTCTGGCAAGACAACAGGTATCCATTGATTAACCATACGTGCAGAGACCAACGCTCTGGATGGGGATGCCAGATTGAGCCGCAGGCTTGAGAGAGGAGATCTCTCCTCACCGGAATCGGTCAAGGGGCTGTGTGTGACAGCCGCGTCAGCTCCGGGAACCAGACCTGATTCTCCCATCGCATTTCCCTGATCCTCTTGATTACCTGTGGTAACAGAGAGACCAGAGGGAAAGCATAGAGAGGGAGGCAGGCTTGAGCGTGTTCTCGACCGCTATCATCTCCAGACAGTTTATGTGGAACTGTTTCTCTCAGTCTGACCACAGGCCAAAGACCGGTCTGCCCTCGAAAAGAGCGCCCCAGCCTAAGCTGGAGGCGTCCGTCGAGATGACCTTTCGGTGGGAGACAGCTCCCATTGTCACCCACTGCTGGTACCAGTCGGCCGCTAACCAGGGCTGCAGAGCTGGAACACAGCTCTGAGTCACTCTGATTTGTTTGTGGCCGAAAACCCAAGCCTCGCGAGGTACTCGGGCATTCAACCAGTGTTGTATCGGGCGCATGCGCAGTAGGCTCAGCTGAAGCACAGCTGCAAAAAAGGGTACTCGTCGCCGGATGGTGTAACAGGCACGGAAGGCTGAAGGTGGCGAAGGTGGCGCCTTCCTCAGGCGCTTTTCTCTGCGCACTGGTCGCTTGTTTCGACGGCGGCGGCTTCTCTCAGAGTCCAGCGATGCGGAGGGCTTCGCTGAAGAGATGAAAATCAGTGAGCTGCCGACCGAGCCTGCCTTTTATACGCTAAACCACACCCCTTTTGGCGGGCTGTGACGCGTGAAGCGCGCCCTCATTGGGCGTTACGTCACGCACGAGGCTCAGTGGTAGGCTGCTGCAGTTGCCACAGGGCAGCCAATGAGTCTGCCTGCTCTAGGTCTGCTAGCTGCTGCACTGCGTTGACAATAAATGGAAAAATTAGGGATAATTTTTTGGCTTCAATATCTCGAGAAAAGATGACTTTAACCATAGCGTAAGCAACTTATGCAATACGAGAGAACCTCTCGTAAGAGAACAATTTGACAGATGAGGCTGATGGACAGACCTCAGTGGCTCATGCCTGGACAAGTAGAGGGCCTCATTACAGCATTCAATTGCAACAATCATATGTGTTATGGGTTGAACGTGTCCTGGCCACTTTTACTTAAGCTGTTTAACCCTTTCACACGTAATTTTAAAATATTCTCACTGACCTCCCAGCGTGAGTTTTTCAAGGCAACCTTTATTTAGAACTGGTCACTTTAATGTATCCATGGTGACGCGTCATTGCTTGTCCCGTGACACAGCGCAACCACAACACAGCGCCGAATATTATTTTTCCGTTTTTACTCAAAATATTCACAAATGTATTAGCTATAGCACGAAACACTCATATTCGGATTGTCAAATATGTGCAAGTGGATGTGTTTTGTTGTTTAAACATCTTTATAATGGTCACGTTAGGTGAGCTGTATGCGCAATGGGCAGTGCCATTTTAGTTTGTGCTAACGTTACAGTTCAGAGAATCGGACCTGTTGGATTTACAACACGTCAATTCCTCCACTTCTCACGAAATACATGAAAGTAAGTGGCCGGTAAACTGGGAGAAGAACAGGGTAAAATGTAAAGCTACTTACACAATGTGTATCTGATATGAATAAAACGTGTCCTCTCATTATAATGGAAAGGATTATTATTGCCGCTTCCATAGACATCAGTGTGTATTTTACAAACGCAAAATCATTGTTTTGCTAGTACTTATGTGTATTTAAATGTCTGAAACCTAAAATAAATATTATGTGGTTGAAAACACTCAATAGTTGTAATATATGGCACCACTGTGAGTCCGTCTCTGGCTCAGCGCCAGCCAACGGGTGAAAGCACGCTTGAATTTAGCAGTCGATCACGTGATGCGATGACCGTTCTAATCACACCGTGTGATCGTAGCTCCAAAGCCCATATACACAAATCCGGCGAAACATGGAAGTAAAGCAGCGCCGACATTACTGCGTACCTTGCTGCTAAGGAAGTAGCGTTGGTCCCATAGGCGGCTGTAGCAGAAATTAGCTGTACGAAATGTTATTTCTAGTTAGTTTTTTTAGTACGTATGCTGTCTAGTGATGCCGGAAAGAGCGTGTTGTGTGGTTGGCTGTTTAAACAACAAATAAAACCATTTGTGAAATTCACAAACCTTTGTTGCGCATTGACTGCCCATGTTTACGGCCATTCGGATTACACAGAGTTCCTGGTGCGGGCGGTAATGCACTCATTCTGTGTGTGCGGGAGAATAAAACGATTCACGGGACTCCCGCAAACTAGAAATATCTATGAAGAAAACATATAAAAACAAATTCATTTTTATTTATCTGTTGCAGAAAAGCAACTTTTTAGGAATTAAGGGAGCGCACGCACATTGCGCGCATTCAGTCATACCATGCACGCAGTAAGTTAGCCTGCAGCTTGCTTTCATGTTATAACAGTGTGGTTTGTGTGTTAATGCTTTAATAACAAATAATTTATCAGGAGCATTTATGCTGATGTGTATGGTGGCGACACGTAGGCTACCTTGAAATTATTTGGAGGTACAGGAAAAAAGTCTATTTGCGGGCGGGAGAAAGTAACATAGAAAGTAGTTGCAGAGCTCTCAAGAGTCACGCATTGAGCGTGACAGTCACTCACTTCGGTCTTTTGTCACGCTCTCCCACCAAACATTGTATTTCTCACGCTGAAAAACTATTTATAATATGTAATATGCCGCGGTGCCCAACATTTCTCTGGCCGCGCCTCTCTCACTATGGAACCGGCAGGAATCAATTGCGTCTAGAGGAAGTTCATGCAGTCCTGTCCTCATATAGGCAAATAAACAGCTCGCGCCTGCGTGTGTGTGTGTTAATGAAACTGCACGATGACTGCATCATTCATTCACACAGAACACGAAGGATTCGTATTTAAATAGTATTATTGCGGGGTATAGTATTATTACAAAACAATGGTAGGGGAAACAAAAAAGAAAAGTTATTTGCAACTTGTGAAGCTTGTGAACATATTAGCAACATAACGTTAGCAAGTAATGACAGCGTTTGATTTTATTGTTGTCATCAATTAATACACGTCTTACATTACATTTGGCTGACGCATTTTTACATTAATACATTATATTGTCAATAAATTACCTTTATCGGTAAGTTTTGGCCACTACCTGACATCATCTACCCCTTTCACCAGACATTTTCTTTCATGTGCAGGATCCGCTTTCATTGAAATGTCATTAGAGGGCACCGGCAAGTGTCACACCGTCACCCATAGCAGGCACGCAGTAATGACGGCAGGCAAGATGGCTGCGCCCATAGAGTTCGCGGCGTATTTGTGTATACGGGAAGCCTGTTCACTCCCTATTAAGCCCTATTGTACCGAATTTTGGTTGTAGTTCCACCAGAGTTCCACTGGGGGGCGATCGCCCTGAGTGCAAAATGAATGGGAGTCTATGGAGATAGACAGCTAAATGTGCCTCTTTCACCTGATTGGCATTGAGAAATTTCAGATTTGATTGTAGATTTTGCAAGTTCAACATGGGTTATAGGTCGAAAGTTGAATGAACGAGTAGCCTTCTTATGTCCTTTTGATTTCTTACAGGTTGAGTTGTTGTTGCCCATTAAACGCTAGCATTCTGCTAATGAACGCTGATTGGTCAGTGAAGGACTGATTACGACCAGAGATACCGCTTGATGGCATCGTGGCATCCGAAGCAGGACCAGAATGTGTGTGTGTGTATTTTCGGCGTGGTCTTTTAAAACAACAAAACAAAAACTCTTCTAGCACGTGTATTTACCTGTGTCAGCTGTGTTGTGGATGAAAAGAAAGTGCAGTGCGCGAAAGCACCAAAGTGACTGAAGGATTGCCGTAAAGCAGTATCTCTGGTGGAACGATGTGTATGACGTCGTTGACATTTTAAAGCAAATGAGTGACTCTAAAAAAAATCTAACACCCAGCAGTGAATAATTTCTTTGCATCTCCTTTCGAATACAACATTAAAATTACTAGACAAAAAATTATATCCTGAGAAAAGGGGATTTTTAGGGGTATAGCTCCATAGGCCTCCATTCATTCTGCACTCGTCCTCATATGGAACCAGAGTGGAACTACAACCAGTTCAGAAGCCGGAAGTTTATTGAGTGAACGTTCTCCCCATATTAGACATTCTCTGGTAGCTCCAGGGACCAGCCAAGACTGATTACACCTGTGTGATCGTACGTGCGAAAGGGTTATGCACTCTTGACTTTGCCTAGAGCAAGGCAGTGCAATTGTGACAATTTTTAGCTAAAATCAAGTGTCATCAACGGGCTTGTACAGGAATCGCTGGTAGATAGCAATCAAATTATTACATTTGTAAACAACACCAACTCAGTTCTCACAGACAGATCCAACAGATAGAAAGGTCAAATGTTCTTTGTTAGTAAATCTGCAAAATGTCTGTTTTGTGTGAACTATTGTAACAATGCAGCAAGGAAGAAGTGGAGAGAGAATCCATGCAAGCACTTTAATAAAACAAACAGGTAATCCAATGGAACTCAGGACAGAGACAAGAACAGCAAACAACTTCAACGACCGACAAACCAAAACAGAGGTATAAATACACAAGAAGACAAGCTAAACAAGATAACAAGGGGGCGTGGTTAATCGAGACACCTGGGGATACTAATCAACAAGATAAGGAACACCTGGGGACAATAAGCAAACAAATAACAAAATGACAAGACACATGGCAGGATCACATGACAAACAGGGAATCACATGACAGACAAGACAAAACCCACACCGTGACATAGCCCACTCCCAGGTTTACTGGAGCAGATCGAGGCTATCGAGGGCCAAGGCCGGGATTCTGTCCAGCGAACTCCCGGCTCATGCTTTGAAGATCCGGTCGATCAGGTGAGATCCGGCTGCTGGATTCATTGTTGGCCGGTCGTTCTGTATCGATGCAGCAAGGAAGAAGCGGGGAGAGAATCCAAATGCAAGCACTTCAATAAAACAAACAGGTAATCCAATGGAACTCAGGACAGAGACAAGAACAGCAAACAACTTCAACAACCGACAAACCACAACTGAAACACAGAGGTATAAATACACAAGCAGACAAGCTAAACAAGATAACAAGGGGGCATGGTTAATCCGAGACACCTGGGGAGACTAATCAACAAGACAAGGAACACCTGGGGATGTCTTGGCTAATTGATGGGGGGGTGATGGGGGGTGATGGGGTGATGGGGGGGCGTCACATTCAAGCGTCACTTCACAGCGTCATCAGCAGCGCTCAAAGCATCTGCCCTTATGTTGTTGAAGTTTGTTTATTTAAGAAATTCATAATGAATAATAATAAAGCAAGATACCTTGTTGAAATATGTGAGATGTGTGGTTTATATAAACTGCATAGGTAAACTATAATTTAAAAAGATTGTGACCGATGTGAAGGGGGAGGAGAATGTATACGTGCGTCACGTTTAGTCAATGGAACAGTTCCGCATAGGATACACCTGTGTATCCTTGCTCATGACTCCTCTGAAAGCCTCCTCACTCCTCGTTCCTCGACTCCTCGCGGTGCAGTTAGAGAATTGAGATGTCCTTCAAGATGGCTGTGCTTGATTGGTTTCCGGGTCATAGGATGGAGGACAGAGGAGCGAGGAGACGAGGAGGGATATTGAGAAGCACCCATGGCCGTTTCACACCGCAAGGTCAGCGGCCCGTGAGCAGCGCGTATTTTTTTCGGCGTGCATGTTAATCAATGAGTGCGTTCACACCGAGAGCAGGAGCAGCGCGTGAGCGTCAAGCAGGAGCGTTGCGTGAGCAGCAGTGAAGCGGGGGTTTCGCTCAATTAAACTGAAAGCACACATTTGATGGATAGCCTACAATGAATATGATTCAAACAAAAAGTGCCCAAAACGCATAGAATTTGCATGTCTAGTGTGTTTTAACAAGAATTGCAGTATGTCAGAAAAGGAAATGAAGACTAACATAAAGAAAAGAGAATTTTATTGAAAATGTACCCATTAAACTTGTTTTTAATTATTCAGTTTGGGCTTTGAACAGACTTCGAGTGTGTTTATCACCAACTTCTAAAAACAAATTTTTCAAAAGTCTATGTAAAGAAATGCTAGCTTATATGTAGCCTGGGAGCCGCTGTTGTGACGCTGTACAAACGCTTCCAGTGTGAATACTTGCGCGCGTCTGCAGCTGCAGTGAGGATGTAGTTGCGCTGACGTGCTGCTCACGCGCCGCTCATGCTTGAGGTGTGAAACGGCCGTAAGACTCTTTGTTTGTGTTGATAAATTAATATTTTAATTAATATTAATGTTTATTTTAAAACCTGTTAAACTTCTCTAGAGTGAGGTCGCACTGGATCGTTCTTTAGTTCAAAGTTACTATTAGAATAATGTTATTACCTTGACAAACTATACATCATTAAAAAAATATAAGATTCGAGTTTCAGTATTTGACAACTATTTTATTCTCAGAAACTTATAGTGACAGTTATTTCTAAATTTGTGTCAGGAGTTATGTAATAAAAAATGAGCCGATTTAATATGAATTATGAGCGTCAGCCGCTCCCATTAAGAAAAAAAAAACTCCTGTGCGGTGGTCATGAAAGCGCTTGACAAAACAACGTCCCTCAGGGTTTTTAGCTCAAAAATATGCAGATTTGGAGAAATATTGATAGATTCCATGGGTTTGCATCAGATTTCAATAGAGATGAATAATATTTATTGAATTTATAACCAAAAGTGCCAATGTAATCATTACGAGCGCTGGATACTCAGGTGTACTGTGTTTTCAATCCATACTGGCAGCCTGAGGGCGCCCTCTGCACATTTAGTCCATATATGGAACACATGAAGAAGAGCCACATCATGTTCAGGAATTCCCTGACATAAACAAAGGCCGAGTCCCAATTCACCTACTTATACTACGACCTAAAAGTATATACTCTTTTTGTGAAGAAAAAGTACATACTTTTGAGTGTGTAGCAAAAGAGTAGGCAAGCTTTGGGACATACTATCACGTCATCTTTAACAGACAGATCAGTTGAATACATCCTGTCACCGTAAACTGCCCTGTCAATCATCTTGTCACAGTTAAAATCCTCCATTCAATCTAATTTGATTTCCTACCGTTTTGGATAGCACGTTCATCTGCCAGTCGTTGGTCTTTCATGCGGAGACTCTCCTCATGTGTTTGCAATTTGAATATAATGATGCATTTAAAAGGTAATGGCTAAACCTATCTTTACAAAAGTTCACAATGCTGCTGCAGATGCAACATAATGTAGACATCGTTGAATAAATACCTTTTCGTCAGGTTAGATACTGATAATTAATCACTCAAACCCCTTTATCTAAACCTCTCTACATAACCGTCGGACTCGCGCGTCCTCCATGTCTGTAGTTTTTTAACACTTTTCACTCTTGTTTGTAGTTCTAGCCGAATCCTCGTCCAATGTGCGATGGGTTGTGGGCAATATTAGCCGTTAGAGTGTGCATCGATCTGCACTTCAGATTCTGATCGGGAAATAGTAGACCATCCGGGTATCTTTGTAACACTCATTTCAACATACTACAATTTGGGACGTACTAATTCTATTTTCAAATACTATTTAGGATGGATAGTATGCGTATTGGGACTGGGCCAAAGCTTCCAGAGATCGCTGTAACATGATAAAGATGTTTTGGAGACAATAAACATAATTGCTACGATATATGATTTATCTGTTGTAGATGTGCGCGTGTTAAAATAACAATCTCCGAGTTGAGAACACTAGCCTTTATTGTAGCTTAGCACACACACAGCTTATACACAACACTGACTCTGGTAACGTCCAACTTCCATTTTTCCCCCGCCCCTTGACGTGATCACGTCATAGCCGTAACCATGGCAACTGTCAACACGGTCTACATCCCCCTTCGTAAGTTAAGTGTCTCCCTCAAAGACATACGTAGTGACACATGGCGAACAAAGGCACAAACTTGCACCGAGAGAAACTCCAATAAACTGTGGAAGTAAACATATGGGAAACGCATATGAAACGTATGCGCAGGGCATGCAGCACTATATTAAACTTCACCTTTTTTTTTCTTTTTTTTTTCTGAACTGTCAAAGAAAACAGAACCAACAAAACAAACAGTGTCCATAGTCCACATAGCCACCTGAAGAGGCTGTAATACGGGTGAAATGTAAATGTGCCTGCATGTCACAGAGCTGGTCTGTGATAAAGTCATCGTAGAGAGAGCTGGGTTTTGATACTCTCCCTGAGCGAGTAACAGTCAGAGGCCGTTGACCCTGTGCCATTTCTGGTTCCACAGCAACATGTCGTGAACTTGGCGGAGGTGCGAGTTCAGTGGCAGCAGGCGGGTCCTCTGCTAAGGGGGCAGAGGCGTAGGTTTCAGGCGTTTGGAGTAGGTGGCGTCTGTTTCTTACATATGTGGCACCTCCAGCCTTGACCTGGTAACTGTTGGGTTGCGGTGCCGTTCCTATCACTGTCGCCAGTCTGTCGTAGCCTCTCTGTGTCTGCATTCTCACAGTCTGCCCAGGTCGCAGTGGAGTCAGCGGCCTAGCAGATTTGTCATAGTAGGCTTTTCTTCTCTGTCTCGCCTGTGTCAAGGCCGTCTGAACATGTACTTCCACTTTAGGTGAATACATGGCCTTGGTCATGGGAATGAAGGCCCTGGTGCGCCGGGAAAGCAGGCGCTGAGCTGGTGACGGCAGTCCCTCTCTGGGTGTGTTACGCAGGCTGAGGAGGGCTGCATCTATGTCTGTTCCGTCTCATGCACATTTCTCCAGCAGGTGCTTTGCAGAGCGCACAGCCCTCTCAGCAAGTCCATTTGACTGAGGGTACTGGGGACTGCTGGTGACATGGCAGAAATCCCACTTGCAAGCAAACTCTTGGAACTCTCTACTTGTGAAGTAGGCGGCATTGTCTGTCATGAGCTGCTGTGGCACTCCGTGAGTGGCAAAGTGGCGTTTAAACTTGGTTATCAGTGTGGCACTTGTAGTTCCAGGGAGCCGGTCTATCTCGAACCACCCCGAGTAGGAGTCAACAAGCACCAGATGCTCTTTTCCCTCCCACTCAAACACATCGCTGCTGTGAGGGACCACGGTAGGTCAGGGACGACGTGTGGTTGGAGGGGCTCTTTGGGTTGGTGTGGCTTGAGAGCATTGCAGGGGCCACACTTGGAGACCTCTTTTTCAATGTCATTGTGGATGGTGGGCCAGAACATGGTCTCCCTGGCCCTGCGCCTTGTGGCTTCGAGACCAGGGTGTCCCTGGTGCAGCTGCTGCACATAGTAGCGCTGCAGCGAGTGTGGAATGATGAATCGCTGACCACGAAGGAGCAAGCCATCGACAGTTGTGAGCTCCTCTCTCATAGCGTAGAATGGCCTCAGGTCACGTGCCACCTCTTTAAATGTAGTGGGCCAGCCAGCGGTAACAACTTCTGAAAGACGCCGGCAAACAGGATCAGCCAGCGTCTCACGCTTCAGTTCCTCGACCCTGAGCGAGGAGAGGACGTCCACCACCATGACCTCGTAGTCCTCCATTTCCTCAGCCTGGTCAGTGGAGGGCAAATATGCACGGGAAAGAGCGTCAGCGACGTAGAGCTCCCTGCCTCTCTTGTAGGTGACATTGAGGTTGTAGCGTTGTAGGCGCAGCATCATCCTTTGGATGTGTGCGGAGGCAGTGTGTAGTGGCTTTTTCAGTATGGTGATGAGAGGCTGATGGTCAGTTTCAACGGTCACAGCCCGTCCGTATATGTGACCAGTCACGGAAACTAGGGACACAAGTCGGTTCTGGGGCATTTTGAGTTATTCATAGATTCTGAGAGTGTAATCTCCAAGCTTTCCAACGATGTGTAACATGTGGAAATCTGATAATATTTGGAGAAGTTGTGGCCATTTTAAAGTAGGCACTTAAAAAAGCTCAAAGAGGAGAAAACGACCTCGAAAGATTGTGCAGTTCTCACCTGTCTCTGCTGCTGGGGGTGACAATAGGGCTCATTTACATCTCATTTAGATAAGCCATACCCCCTGTAAAGCTCCTCCATGTGCTTTACAGCTTTTTTTACACTTCGAATGAGTGCACTTCTGCCGCACTAGGCGAAAAACAATTGTGCTGCCCCTCTATTTGCAACGTACCAGCAACAACACACAAAGACCAATAATGCCATATAGCCTGCATATAACGCGAAACCAGCAACAACACATAAAGACCAATATGCCATATACATATAACGCAAAACCAGCAACAACACACAAAGACCAATATGCCATATAGCCTGCATATAACGCAAAACCAGCAACAACACACAAAGGCCAATATGCCATATACATACAGTATAACGCAAAACCAGCAACAACACACAAAGACCAATATGCCATATACATATAACGCAAAACCAACAACAACAAACAAAGACCAATAAGCCATAGGCCTACATATAGCGCAAATAGTGCGCAACGCTCGTGTGCCCAAAATGTCAACAATATTAAAGTTTATGTAGGAGGCAAATGCCTGCTGGCATTTTTCTTTAAGCAGTCATTTCTGCAATTTTCCAAATAATCACATTTCACCTCCTCAAATTACTGTTGCAAATCTCTTTACACCACTTTCTTATGTGCGTATACACACACAAATGAAATGTCCGCAAGCACATTATATCATCACCAGGTTCAGCATCTTAAATAACGACTAAAGAGCAAATGAAGCTTAACTTACATTTCAGAAACACGCACGGCAGGCCTTCATCGCAGCAGCAAAGGTCTTAACTGCATCCTCTATTTCGATTCTCCGTCACATATGAAACAGCCAGCCACCGCTGTCAGCGAGCCGAGCCGCCGTATTGAAGCACTGAGGGCGCGCGCGCTGCGCCCATACCTCCGGTTCAGTTTCCCGAGCCCACGAAGTGCGGCGAAAACATTTTCGGTGTAACTGCCAGACGGTTCATCTCGTCTGCGACAATCTTTGCGGCATCCATCTTCATTGAATTTTGATATCAGAGAGAGCCGGCCAAAGCACAGCATAATAAGTAGCCATGTGGTTGACTTGGAGGGCGGGGGCAAAAGCGCCGGGTTATTCAGTATGGAAATACACACAGACAATGACACGCCACGCCCCTACTGCATGCTAGAATCTCCGAAAACAAGCCGATTTCAACCTCAAAATGTAAGCTTTTAAATATACCAATACTGCTATCTCAAACATGGAGAGGCTTCTTCGTGATTTCAATTAACAGATTCTCCAAAAAATTGAAAATCACCAATTTTGAAAAAAACCTCTTCTTTCTCATTTTGCTCGAAAGTTGTGCTGCCGACTTGTGTCCCTGGTTTCTGTGACGGGTCACATATGTAATGATGGAATTTGGTGCAGGCATAGACAAGGGCCAGGAGCTCTTTTTCAATTTGAGCGTAGTGCGATTCAGTCTCTGTGAGGGCCCTTGAAGCAAAAGCCACTGGCCTGCTGTTTTGGAGGCAGACAGCACCCAGTCCATGCTGCGAGGCGTCAGCTGACAGTACCACAGGTTGGTGAACATCAAAGTATTTCAGCACCGGGGGGCTGGCGATGACCTCTTTTAGTTTGGTGAATGCCGCCGTGTGGGGCTCCAGCCAGCACCAGTCTGCATCCTGACACAAGAGTTCACGCAGGGGTGCAGTGAGCTCACTGTAACCTGGTATGAACTTGGCCAGGTAGTTGGTCATACCTAGGAACCTCTGGAGGCTGTGCTTTTCCTTTGGGGGGGGGAATCAGGCGGACAGCAGCTGTCTTGGCAGGATCAGGTTTAACACCCTGGTCGGTGAGTAGGTGACCGACATAGGGGACTTCGGTGACCCTGAACCGGCACTTGTCAGGGTTCAATTTGAGGCTGACAGCCCGTATTCTGTCCATGACTTGGCGAAGGCGCAGATCATGCTCCTCTCTTGAGCGGCCCCACACCAAGATGTCGTCGATCACAATTGCACATGGCTGCCCCTCTTAAAGCTGCTCCATGCACCTCTGAAAAACCTCACTCCCTGTGGTGATGCCATAGGGCATTCGGAGGAAGGCATAGCGGCCCACGGGAGTTATGAAGGTGGTGAGTTTTGAGGAGTCTTCGCTGAGCGGCACTTGCCAGAAGCCACACTTGGCATCCAGAATGCTGAACATTTTGGCATCCGGCATGTCGGCGATCACCTCCTCCACGGTCTTCAGGGGGTGACGGGGCCTGAGGAGGGCTTTGTTGAGGTTGACAGGGTCGATGCATAGTCTGATGCTGCCGTCTCTTTTTTTCGCGGCCACCATGGCTGATATCCACTCAGTAGGCTCCTGGATCGGTGTGATAACTCCCAACTTGGTCATTCTGTGGAGCTCTGCCATGATCTTATCCCTCATGGCCAGCGGCACTCGTCTTGGAGCGCATATGGTGGGGGGCACAGTATCATCCAGGCGCATGTGGTAGACCACAGGTAGCCTGCCAATGGTGCTGTTGTCGAACAGGTCCTTGTATTCTACCAGCTCAGGCATTTCATGCTGGATGACGGCATGCACTTCTGGAGCGAAAGTTACATAACCAAGTCTGACACTGTCTCTGAGACCCAGCAGCGGTTTAACGTTCCTATCCACGACTTGGAATTGCAGCAAACCACACGTAAAGATCACGTCTGCTGCACCAAGAGTCTGGATGATGTGACCCCCATAGGCGACGAGGTTTGCTTTCTTGCTGAGATTAATGTGAGCAGTAGGATCAGAGTTCTGTAGCAACGCCCTAGATATTACGTTGCATTTGGCCCCAGTGTCAATTTTCACAAGCAGTTGTCTGCCAGTGTTGCATGCAGATAGTTGAGCAAACCTTTCATCTCGCTCACGCACATCCTGTGGTTGGTCTATGCTTTCACAGTAGAAAATTTATATGCTTTCACAGTGAAACACATTAGTCGGTTCTTGTGTTGGTTGCATGTCCAGTTCACTCACGTGTGCGTATCTGCCCCTACATGCAGTGGGGGGCGGGAGTTGTGCTGGCCTGGTGGCGGTGGATGGTCTTCCTGATCTGCAGCATCTTGAGAAGTGGTTGAGCTTCCCACAGGTGTTGCAGCGCTTGTTGAAAGCTGGACATCTGCTGCGGTCAGGTGCATGTTGCCCACCGCAGTTTGAGCATGCGTTGAATTGCACTGTGCACACCTCTGCTTCCTTCTTTAACTCTCTGTTGCCCTTCTCAGACTGTTCATGTAACATGCAGAGTTCAATGGCAGAATTTAATGTCAGCTTCTTCTCCTTTAAAAGCTGTGCACGGACAGGGTCACTGTGGATCCCACAGACCAGACGGTCTCGGATCAGTTCATCATTTAGTGCCCCAAACTCACATTTCTAACCATTATTTTCAGTGTGGAAACATAAGACTGGACTGACTCATGTTGTTTCTGGTTGGTCGTGTTAAATGCATGTCTGTCCATAATTACGTTTTTTACTGGCAGGCATAGCTGTTCAAACTTCTGTACGAGGACGTCAGGGTCCTCTCGGTCTTCGTCCTCGTCGAAGTCAAACGTGTCGAATTTATCCAGCGCCTCCGGGCCGGCAAGGTTGAGAAACGTATAGGCCTTCACATTTTTTGTAGCTGTTGATAGTCCGGCGTTGCTGTAAACGCGCCATTCCCGCTTGAACTTCTCCCAGTTGTGAGCGATATCCTCATTGAAAACGAGCGGGTCGATCCGGGGGAGTCCTTGAGCCATTCTGACACCATGTAGATGTGCACGTGTTAAAATAACAATCTCCGAGTTGAGAACACTAGCCTTTATTGTAGCTTAGCACACACACAACTTATACACAACACTGACTCTGGTAACGTCCAACTTCCATTTTTCCCCCGCCCCTTGACGTGATCACGTCATAGCCGTAACCATGGCAACTGTCAACACGGTCTACATCTGTGTTCTTCGAGTCATGTCAGGTGTTTTCATAATAATAACATATATTTATAATGTAATGCGATGTAGACTTTATCATTGTGCAGAATACTATAAAATAATATATTTTCTGTCAGATTTTTTTATCCGAAGCCAAATCAGATCACAGTAGGTTATCTAAAACACTCGACTTGTGTTATAAAGTAAGTTTGGAGCAAAAACATGGTTTTAATTTCACCAATTATCTTGTATTGATGTGCTTCGCTAACATGCTACCTAGCCCTCAGATGCACCTGCCACCTAGCTGTAATTTTTATGAAAATTTTTAAATAGGAATGCTTAATGAAATGTTTATTTTTTCAAGAAGGGCATTTGATACAGTTTTAAATGTGAAGTGAGAACTTTGAAAAAATAAATTAGGGATTGAAACAGCGTGAATAGCCAGTCGTTAGTAATTATAATGAAGCCATAAACAGGCCGGAGAGGTGTGAATGTGTGCAGAGATCAGTCTCCCATTCGGAGACTGAGACTGAATGGGGCTCGTTTGCACCACAAAACAATAGAGACAATAGACTGAATGGATCCTTAGAAGATGACAATAAACATCAGTTTGAATTTTAGAGTCTAATCAAAATAAAGTCATATTACATGATTTTTTAAAAACATTTAATTAAATTCAGAGTTTTAGACTCATCTTCAGATTTTAAATATAACATGGTCAGACATGTGGCTTTAGCAGCAGTGTATTTCTACATTGATACAATGCCTACTTCAGTATTATGTTTAGGAAGATATTTCATAAAAATACATTTCTAATAACTTTACAAAACTTTGAAGCTTTTTATAAAAAAGTTTTAATTATGACAATAATTAATTCTAAATTTACAATAAACTGCCAAGTGTCAGCTTTCAAATGGGACCATACTTGTGCTTTTAGTGCAAAGGGTTCATGAACTGTATCTGTTTTAGTTTGGGTATGCCATTTCTGGGGATTTTTCAGAAGAGGGGTTGCAGCCTTACAGGTTAAAATTTGGATGGATTCCCCCATCCACCCGCATATTTTGGCTTCAAATGGCAGAATTCACCAAAAGGTCATGACTTTGGGGCACTATTAATGTTGTACCTACAATAAACATGGAACTTAATTATTTAATATAAAATTATTTAAGTTCGCTCAAAAATCTAAGGGGGCACATGCAAAGACATAACATGTAAAAATTCTTGCTGTCTTTTAGTGTATGGACACAAGTAACCAAATGGTTTCCTCAGTGTTCCCTCAACTAAAACTCGCTGTTGAAAATAATGAAACATTCAGGCTACGATGTCTTTGGAAAAATCAAAAGAATGGATCGGAGAAATTGTCAACAGAATGGAAGAGATGGTAGACAGGTAACATTTTAGGAAGTGTTTCTAAAGCCCTATTTGGACAGGATTAGTTTTACAAGGGTAAATTGAGTAATGGAATTTTACCACAGGACATATGTAATATTAATGGCCTATTGCACTGGATAAGAAATCTCAGTAAAACTAGCAGAAGTGGGAGGGGTAACTCGATTTACGCACTTCTTGTCATCTTCCTGTCGTCATGTGCGTATTACGGTGCTTCCTGATATCATGTGCGCAAACACATATAAACAATATATATGACCTATATAAAACAGTTAGGTCTGGTCGAACGTTTTATTAATTAAATTAATTAAATTCTGATTGGATTCTGTTGATAATAGGCACTTACCTAAACCAAAAAGAAGTTTTGTGCCTCTGACAAGTGCTTTCGACCTTTTTTATCTGAATGGTCAGCAGAAAACATTTGATTACTTGAAAAAACGTGAAAAACTACTTTTAAACAGGAAATAATAGACTATTTACGTACATATTTACAGCTGGTCTATTTGAATGGGATTAGTATTATCTGAGGTAATTCTTCCAGACATTTTTCCAGAAGGTAAAAGTCACCGTAATCTTTACTGACATTTTCTGTAAGGATTGTATAGATGCCACTTTCGGACGGGACTAAAATCACTGTGAAACTCTGGTAATAATCACTTTACCCCACCTCTCTATGTTAAACTAATCCTGTCCGAATAGGGCTTAAGTGTTACATGTCAAAAGCATTGTGATATATGAACCCATACAGAACAAAGTTTACTATGGTTGAACGGATGGTTTATCTGAAATCTGTCATCATCAGATATGAGAAACACAACCGCAGTGTGGCTTCCTGCACCAGTGATGTGATTGTTGAAAAGACTGAGACAGAAAAAAAAGTTGCACAAACTACTAAGGAGATAGAGGCTCTAGAGAAGGTGGTGAGAGATCTTCAAATGAACCTGAGGAAAACCTTAGAGGAAATCATACAAATTGAGTCAAAGATAAACCGGTGTCATTCAAGATTTGCTTGTAGAAGAATGTTTGGTTTCAGTTTCCTGGCTGTCATTGTACCATTTGTTGGACACATTCTTAAATCCATTTTTCAAGCTAAACCTGCACAAAACCAGGCTCTCGCTAATGAAAAAACTCATCTCGTTGCTCAGAAGTCAAACCTGAAAAGCCAGGACCACAATATCCAAGTCAGGCTGACTGATATTCAGCTGAAGTTGGCAAACAAGACTGAAAAAGGTGAGAATCTTTCAAGATCTCTGTGTGCCAATGGTCAAAAACCTTAGTGTCAGGATATAGGCAAGGAGACAGAGGAAAGTGAATCGAAACAGTTTTATTAAAGGTGACGAGAGTGCAAGGTGAGTATTCAGTGGGTGCAAGTGTTGATTCGGTGATGATCACTCGGAGTGGAACTGGCAGCAGGAAAGCACGTACACTTCAGATATCTTGATTTCAAGCAGTCAAGGTCCATTAATACTAGTCTTAACCCTTCGGAGTCTTGGGCTATTTTGGCCGTTTTTGAGTACTTTTATTTTTTTTTAATTTTGCAACATAAACAAATGTTTACCATACCAATGTTTGGTATAATTTTTTTCAGCACAACATCACCTATATGATCAGACAATTAGTTTTTCACTTTGATGTACTCTATCAACATACTGGACCCAAAATCACACAAAAAACACAAAATCCGAATAGAAAAATTATAGCTTTTCTACTACAAAAAACACAAACATGCTCAATGAAGCATTTTAAAAGGTTTAAAATGTAAACACAAGTTTTAAATGTCAACATATACAGGTACAATTCAGATATAATCAACCTATATACAAAAAAAATATGATTTACAAAAAAAAGCGGGTGTAGCCATAGGCTTTTTTTCTTTCTTATTAGCTCAGCCACTTTTTAAAAAAATGTTGTGCACACAATTATTCGGAGAGCTATATTTAAGGCCTTGCATTCCCAGAGTATGAGGGTTCGCAAATAGTGCAAAAACAACATAAAAAAATGTAAAATTGAGATAAAATTAAACTAAATGCAGCAAAAAGCAGGTGTGGCAATAGGCGTTTTTTCTTTTCTTTTTTGCTTAGAAACTCTACAAAACACTTCATGTACAATTACACAGATAGCTACATTACAGGGATTTCATTCCTTGAGTAAGAGGGGTTCCTCAATAGTGCAAATATACCATACAAAAGGTAAAATTAACACAAAATCAAATTATACATACAACTATTTACAACAAATATCAGGTTTTTTTTATTTTTATTTTTTATCTGTGCCTCTCCTCAAAACAGTTTATCTAAATCTACTCCTAAACTACCTAAACTACTCCTAAACTACCTAAACTATCTACACTACTCCTAAACTACTCTCAAAATCTACTCAAACTCTTCCAAAAACTAGCAATAATCTCTCTCTCTATGCATAACGTATATATGTCTCTCTTTATCAACTCCGTAAATCCTCTGCCTTTCAATTTTGCGTCTTAGCTCAGTTGGCTCCTCCTCCATTCCCTAAAATGTGCAGCCTGAAGAGCAGAGTCAGCAGATTCACACATTTTTCTCCGTTTTGTTTTATGACAAAAACCGACGAAGTTATTAGAATAAATGCAACGCCTGTCGCATCCCATCTTGCGTTCTTTTACGAACGCGTCAGTATTTTTTTATATAAAGTTTAAATGATCATATCTCCGTTTTTACTTGGTCTATCAACACAAAACAAAAAGTAAAATATAATTTCAAGCCAGCACTTTCGACAGAAGTGGACGGCAGCGCTCAACGTGACTTTGTTTTTATGCTTCGACGTCTTAAACTGGTCATGTAACTTGATCACGCCGGCGTGATCGGCGACCCCGAAGAGTTAATACTAAAAATTGCGATGCGAAGAGCTCACTGAAGAGACGAAAAATCAGGGAAGTCAGCCTACAGCCCCTACTTTTATACGCTAAGCCACGCCCATTCTAGCGGGCTGTGACGCTATGAAGGCGCGGGCGCCCTTCATTGGGCGTGACGTCACGCCGGGCTCACTGGTAGGCTGCAGCAGTTGCCCGCAGGGCAGCCAATGAGCACGCAAGATGGCCTGCTCTAGGTCTGCTAGCTGCTGCACTGCGTTGACAATTAGTACAAAATTAAGGATAATTTTTTGGCTTTAATATCTCGAGAAGATGAATCTTTCCCGTAGCGTAAGCTAAACTTACGCAATACGAGAGAACCTCTCGTAAGAGAACTGTAATATGCACTTTTCATGATTAGGTAATCACGGCAGCTGAAATCTTATTCACATTTGTTTTTCTGATTAATTGTTTTGCTCTATGAGAAAGAAAAGGTTGCAAAATATTCGGGGCTTTACTAAAAACATTTCGCCCCTGAGCCTACATAAATAATAACAATACAAAACTTTTATTCACTACAACTCGCCAAATAAAGTTTGGTTTAACTTAATTACTAGGATGTGTTCTGCAACAGTGTGTTGTGGCAAAAATTCTGTTGAACATCATCACGGCGTAAGAGACACTCAGAGTCAAATTAATAAAAAGATAAGTATTTATTCTTGCAAGAATAGGTTCAGTCTAGTACACAGAAGTTACGCTGTGCAAGAGAGTGACACACAACAGGAAGATATGAGACAGCCTTTATACTGTTTTCAAGGTTCCTCCTCACCCGCTGTACCTTTCACCCACCCAGATAAGGTCCTTACTGCTGTTCAGTTTCTACTAAAAGACACAAACTGGTACTGACATAAACTGGCCAAACTGACCGTCCCTAAGGTCAGAGGTCCTGTCCCATATGTTCCTGAAACGTCACGCACAAGCACGTACACACATATACTTTTATACATTGAACAGGTTCTTTCTCTTATGATACCTGTTTGGGATCAATGACTATTAAAATTTCCACTACAAGTGTTAATTATATTATGATTCGTTGATTGTTGTGCCATTGATATAAGGTGCAATGAGTTCATTATTTTAAAGTTGATGCACGTAAAGTAACATTACATAATTTAAATGTTATTTTAAATGGATGGTTCACCCAAAAAAATGAAAAGTATGTCATCATTTGCTCACCCTAAAGTTGTTCCAAACTTGAATGAGATTCTTTCTCATGCTGAACACAAAAGAAGATATTTTGAAGAATGTGGGTAACCAAGCAGTTTCTGGTACTTTTTTAAAAAAACATATGGAAGTCAATGGGGTCCATCAACTGTTTGGCTATTGACATTCTTCAAAATATCTTCTTTTGTGTTCAGCAGGAGAAAGAAACTCATTCAAGTTTGGAAAAACTTGAGGGTGAGTAAATGATGACAGATTTTCATTTTTGGTGAACTAAAATGTTAATGTTTTAATTTTAATCTAGGGAATTGTAATGTTAGGTTTTATTAGAACAAGCCTGTGCTTGCTGTCTTGCTGTTGATTTATTTTATGAAAGCTTTTAAGATAAATTACTTTATTACTATATTAATTACTAGTGTAAATGCTATTGAGTCCAAATGCAATTTGAATAAAAGACCCACTGTTTACAAGTATATAAGTGGTATTAACATGATTTAAACTGACATGTGTTTCTGTTCTATAAAACAGGTCTTAAGTTTTTAGGGTGAAAAAGATTACAATGCAATTAATTCCAATGGCATTTAAGAGTACAAATAGTTTAAACACATTAATCACAGACAGTTATGAGGGGGTCCTTGGAAATTTTTCACCGCTCTAAGGGGTCCCTAGTCCCAAAAAGTTTGAGAACCCCTGCCTTACATGTGTTTTATTTCACTAAATACATTATAATTGGCTAAAACGCATGCGCAGGATACTTTTCTTCCTGAGCAAGTGCGCACCCGAGTCCGTGTTTCACATACACGCGAACCGCAGCACGGTTCGGGAGCAACCGGACTCAGACCACCTCCTCCAGGTAGTCTCGGGTTCGGTACCCCAGTGCGCGCTCGGGTCCCATGACAGCGTTCACATTCAGACCCGTCGCTATGGGCAGGCCATAGGGGGCCGGGCCCGCCCCCAAAAATGCTTGTGCCCCCCCACTTGAGGCACAGATAATTGAATTTTAATATTATCATAGTTGCTAATTTTGTGTTGCATTCTTTATCATTAAAATGTTAAAAATATAAAGAAACAATAGTGTGATTTTATTTGATTGATGGGAATCTACACTGCAACAGCCTATCACGGCCTTACTAAAAATAACGTTAGGCTACGTACGTGACGTACAACTAAGCCGCTCAACAGTTACCGCGCATTTTTGAAAGCTGTTTCAAAACGAGGTTCCCCCGGCATACTCGCTTCAGTTCCTTCCGAGTGGAAGAATACTTCGATGAGGAGGTTCTGCTCGGAGAAACGCCGACTCCCGCTGTACTGACAGGAGGGACTGGAGAGAGGACAGCGCTGCCTCCACTCAAAGTACCGGTAGATTCAAAGTCTCTGTGCGAATGTATGTGCGTGCGTGTGTATGTCTCATGGCAATGCATATCTCTTTGTTGACTGCTTTAAAATGCAATGTTTGAGAGATGCTTCTGGTGTTACATCTAATATGTTGTATAGTCAAGTGTTTTATGGATATTAATAACATTGCTTCTATGTAATGTGGTGTAGGCTATAGGCGACCTGGTCATATTGCGGTTGGTTAACTTGTATGTTTAAAAGTGATGATTACGTGCTGCGCGACTAGAGTTGATTATTATAAATATACGTAGGCTGTAGGCTAATAATAATTGTGCCCCCCCCCATGCATTTCACATGCCCCCCTTAAGATTGAGGTCTGGCGACGGGTCTGTTCACATTAGCGATTTTTCATGCGAACCGTGCCCCGTTCCGAACTAAACTGCCAGTGTGAAAGCCCCCTTAGAGTCCAGAAATTTGTTTAAATTATATGAATATTTGCGTATGTGTTGAAAATGATAACCGTAAGTCTAGACTTACCCTCTAGGCCCTCAGGTTTGAATTTTCCTCTCAATACGATTCTCAGCTTCTCGAGGGTGTTCAAACGTGTACCTGATTGGCTGGATAGAACAGACTATAGTTGATCCCGGCAACTCGCAGTTTGGCCTTCACTGGATTAAATGCGGCGCGAAGTTTGTCAACCTCTGAACTCACATCGGGGAAGATGTGCGGGATCCTTTGAAGTAGAAATGGCTTTTAATTCTAGACAACTTCAGAATTGTTGCCTTTATAGTAATGAAAACTAGCAATTCATACAAAAATCCATACATTTTTCATGCATTTTCATGTGTTCATCGCTGGATCGCGGATGTGACTTAAAAAGTGACTGATAAAGTGTTACTCAAATAAATGGTCTATTGAGCAATAATCGCTTATTTATTCGAGGACCTCCTTTCTCTGCTGCTCACTCCAGGTGTCACGGTGTGGGCGTTGTGTTTTGTTCCTTGTTCTTGTCTGTCATGTGTTTCCCTGTCTGTACATGTTCAGCTGTTCCCCGTTCTGTTGATTAGTCTCCCCATGTGTTTCTGATTAGCCACGCCCCCTTGTTATCTTGTTTAGCTTGTTTGCCTGTGTATTTATACCCTTGTTCTTCAGTTGGTGTTTGTCGGTCGTTGTTTGATGTTCCTAGTTCTGTGTCCTGTGTGCCTTTTCTGAGTTTAGAGTTTTTTGGATTACTTGTCTGTTAGATAATTAAAGTGCTTGCATTTGGATTCGCTCTCTGCTTCATTCCTCCTGCCAGCGTTACAGAACGACCGACCAAATATGAATCCAGCAGCACGGATCTCGCCTGATCTACACAGGCTAGACCGGGAGTTCGCTGGACAGATCGCGGCCTTGGCTTTTAATAAACTCTTATCGATAGCATTTGTTTCTGGATCCCGTTGTTATTACGTTACAGAACCTCATGCCGATGTGCTGACGACCACGTTTTTCCGTGATATTTGCTATATTTGCTATAAGTCAAAACTGGGGGGTCAAAACCTTTTGATGCTCTTGGCCATTCTCAACACTCTCTCTGGCCACTGTCAATCCCACAATGCACTGCGAGAACGTGAAGCTCAGCTTCCTGGAGGAATTAATTGAAAACTCTCTCACTGCTCCGCTCACTCTGTGCCAGTGGACACGCACCATTATAATCCATCCATTCTGCACCGTTAGCATTTTTTGGAGTGACACGTCACAACTATTTGAGGCTGTTCCAACGCTATCTCATGACAAATTCGTATGAATTTGTAAGATTGATTAAAAAGTGGCTAATTCGTATGATTATATATAATATAATCATTATATATAATACGACCTCACTTGTACGAAATTGTACGATTTGTCTAAACCCACATGATGGGTAGGTTTAGGGTCATTAGTGTAAATTCATACGAATTGGCCAACTCGTAAAATATGTACGATTTAACAAAAACTTACTAATTCGTACGAGTGAGGTCGTATGAATTCGTACGAATTAACCACCTCGTAAAATTTGTACGAATTGCCGTTAGATCCAGTTCACACTGGATACATCTAATGATACTCTATAAAGTGGAACATTTGTCTTTCTGAACGTGTGTAGGAGCCATTTTCATGCAATTATATATTTGTCCATTGGGTGGCTCTCTGACATGGTATATTATGGGCATCTAGATAATGAGACAAGAGGTGTGTATTGGTAATTGGGAAGCACACAGTTCCCTTTCCAGGGAACTCGCGCTGCGTCGAGAATCGACACATTGGGGAATGCCTTCGGCATGAAGCGTCTGAAGTCAGCTATTAAATCTTGATTGGCGTAGCCATATCACGTCACTCGTGACGTCGCATGTCACGGCGATGCGGAAGCTATAAAGAGGCGCCGGATCATAACAGCGTCAGCTTCTGGTATTCAGCAAGCTTTCTGTGTCAACCAGTTTGTCTTATTTGGTGTTGTCTGTCACTCTGAAATATATATATATATATATATATATATATATATATATATATATATTATGGCGAACAATAAGGAGAAACTATTCACTCAGTGTGCGTCCACTTGCCACACTCACTCTGTGTAGTTTGTCTGGGAGCGGAGCATGCACAAGCAGCGCTCGAGGGCGCTGTCCGTGCAAACGGTTTTAAATATGAAAGAGCTCCGCTCGCGTTTGAGCCTGTTCAATCAAATAGATCAGGATCGCGTTTCCAGTGCATCAGGTCTCGCGGCTGTCGAGGCAGCGCACCGCTTGTATGCATGGGATTCACACGTGGGGCTGGCATATAATACTGTGACGGTTACGACCCTTTCTCAGTGTTTATTTACCAGATCCACTGGTCTCGCGCACGGTTCGGAAGCCCGCGCTGCGGCTTCTTCCAACTGTGTTAAAGACCCGGAGTTTGATTTATTTGGCCCCGAGGAGTTCGATATTCTCAACACATGTTTGCCGTATTCCCGTTATTAAAAAAAAAAAGGGAAAAGAAAAGAGGAGTTGCTGGAGGTTGTAACCAGGGCAGTGGCTAAATTAAATGTTTTATGGCCATTTAATAAGCAGGAAGCAACTAAGAAAAATGAATGAGCGCTTCCTGCAAACACAGTCACAGTCTTCGTGTCAGAGCCTTCCCTTTTTCACTGGTCTCCACACTGAGGTATCGAGATCGTGGGAAAAAATCCATGTTCATCTCAATTATTTTCCCCCATGTATATACGTATTTACTCATCCATTGGAAATCTAATGAGAATGGTTATGAGGTGATGCGTTGGGTAGAGGAATATTTTGCGAAATATTTCTCCCCGACATTGCGTCACCCATGATAGCTCAGACACTTCCCTCCAAATCTCGTTCATCGAATTTGTTAGGGAAAGCATATATGGCGGTGGGTCAAGCCGGTGCATGCCTACACTATTACTGGCATACCAGGCTGACCTCCTCAAGGAGGTGGATGATAACTGGGAGGTCTCACTCGACGGTGTTACTGAATGTTGTAGAGTGGCTGACTTATCTCTCCGTATTATTAAAGAGAGGGCCTGTGCCATTGGCCGTTCTATGGTAGCACTAGTCGTCTCAGATATATTTATGGCTAAATCGCTTGGGGATCGGGGAGAAGGACAGGGCCTTCCTTCTCGATGCCCGCCTTTTCGCCTTCTGGCCTCTTTGGCGACGCGGCAAGAAGAACCGTTGTCGAGAGGCTTCAGGGAACACCGCCAGCTCCTTATATTTTGAGTAGGTTGCCGAAGCCGTCTAAGCCGAAAACAAATCTGAGGACTGTTATTTAGGCTAGGAAGGCCTTGGCTATGAGGCCTTGACGAGATGCTCAGGCCTCTGAGGGCGCTCCCCCCCGCGTGGGCATTATAAAACTTCGCCCAGCAGAGCCCTCAGGAAATCGATGTTGCTTACCGCCGCCAAGTGCGCCTCGGGACCCATCGACTTCCAGCGAATGTATTGTACACAGTGTTCCTCTAACATCTATGGCCCTGACACATTCGCTACCTCTCACGAGGCCTGTAAAGAGAATTATTCGGTTAGTTCCTGCCAGAAAATTGCTTCAGGTCACCAAAAATATTACGACACCTGAGATCAGTCCTGAGAGACTGATCTCCCTTGTAGATTATTTAGACACCTGGAAGGGTCTTCAAAATATATCTCAGTGGGTCCTGAATACAGTTGAGATATAGAATCCAGTTCCAGTATAGACCACCTAGATTTAGTGGCGTTAGTCATTCACTGGCATCTCCTGATCAGGTGATGGAACAAGGAGTCCAGTCCCTCTTAGCCAAGGAGGCCATAGAATATGTGCCAACACAACCCCCCCAAACCAGAGGGAGTACGGGTTCTACAGCCGTTACTTCATAGTTCCTTTAAAGGATGGTGGGCTGAGTTCCATTATAGATCTTAGGGTATTGAACTAATCTTTAAGGAGATTTAGGTTCAAAATGATAACTATACCTATGATCGTTCAACAGATCAGATCCGAGGACTGGTTTATGACGATAGATGTTAAGGATGTTTATTTTCATATTTCCATCCTCCCACATCATAGTAGGCTCCTCAGATTCGCTTTTGGGGTTAAAGCTTATCAATACAGGGTTCTTCCTTTCGGCCTAGCCTTATCTCCTCGCACCTTTACTAAATATATGGATGCTGCCCTTGCTCCATTTAGACTTCAGGGGTTCCGTATCCTAAATTTTATAGATGACTGGCTCATTCTGGCTCAGTCAGAAGAACTGGCGATTCGACATCGAGATGTTGTTCTGCGTCATCTTGAGGTGCTTGGGGTTGAAACTCAATGTGAAGAAAAGTTCCTTAACTCCTCTTCAAACGAGTACGTTTCTGGGAGGAGAGTGGTACTCAGTCACGAACGGGCACAATTGTCTCCTGCTCGTATAAATACTATCTTAACCACAATAAAGAGTATTAGGTTAGGCCAGGCCATCAATGTTAAACACTTTCAAATACTTTTTGGGCCTCATGGCTGCACCTTCCATCGTAATTCCTTTTGGTCTGCTCCGCAGGAGGGCCTTACAGTGGTGGCTCAGGACCAAGGGGTTTCTCCACTGGGGAACCCCTTTCGCATGATCAGAGTTACGCGCAGATGCCTTCGTGCTCTTGTCATGTGGAAGAAACCATGGTTCCTGTCTCAAGGCCCGGTTCTGGGAGCGCCGTGTCGGAGAAAGACTTTGACCACGGATGCATCCCTCACGGGCTGGGGTGCGGTCATGGAGGGCCTATACACCCGAGGTGCTTGGAAGGGCCATCATCTCTCATGGATATTAATCGCTTAGGGATGTTGGCCGGATTCTTTGCCCTGAGGCACTTCCCTGCTCAGAGGACATCATGTTCTTGTTAGTGGTCTCTTATATCAACTGCCGATGAGGTCTGAAATCGCACCCTCTTTCTAGACTGGCACATCAGATCCTTCTGTGGTCCCAGGATAAATTTCTCTCTGTTAGATCCATTTATATTCCTGGGGTTGATAATGTGGAGATATCCTGTCGAGGCAGGGGCTGAGGCCCGGGGAATGGGGCCTCCAGCCTGAAGTAGTTGAGCTCATATGGAGAGAGTTTGGCCAGGCGGAGGTTGACCTGTTCGTCTCTTCTGAGAACACTCACTGCCCACTCTGGTACTCTCTCTCACATCCAGCTCCTCTGGGCCTGGATGCCATGGTACAGATGTGGCCGAGGTCACATTTGTATGCTTTTCGCCCGATCGCTCTGCTCCCTGGGGTTCTATAAAGGGTCAGGAGGTACGGTGTGAGCTTACTCTTGGTAGCCCCGTACTGGCCGGCCCGAATTTGGTTCTCGGACCTTATTAGTCACTTGGAGAGTCCTCCCTGGCATGTCCCTATTAAGAGAGATCGGGCTGGAAGGAGCCAAATCTCTCTAGATATGTATCAAGGGCTAGGAGCTATCCCCCTTTTTGGTCAATTAGACAGTTGGTTACTGCGGAAATCTCTCATAACTGATGTAAGAGGTCCGCCTTGGCCTTCACCTCTCATCTAATATTCCTTTACAGTCTGGGGTTCCCATCCATGGGGTCCGTTGAGCCACTGGCTCCAGACCTCCCCTTCTTACACCAAATCTTATGACAATCTAGGTTGGATCTACCTTCTCATTCCTATCGTCCTTGAGTGTGCCAGATGCTTCACACCAGGGCATATTCTCTCAGTGTGGAGCAGTGGGTATTTCATTCCCCAATGTGTCGATTCTTGACGCAGCGCGAGTTCCCTCGAAAGGGAACGTCTCGGGTTACGACTGTAACCACGAGACGCTGCGTCCCTCAGCCACACTTTTCGCGCTCCTGAGAACGACTTGCTTCAACCAATCAGAAGCTGACGCTGTTATGATCCGCTGTCCCTTTATAGCTTCCGCATTGCCGTCATATGCGATGTCACGAGTGACGTGATATGGCTACGCCAATCAAGATTGAATAGCTGACTTCAGACGCTTCATGCCGAAGGCATTCCCCAATGTGTCGATTCTCGACGCAGCGTCTCTTTCCCTTCTCAGGGAACGAGGGTTACAGTCGTAATCCGAGACGTTTTTGACCGTGCAGGAACGTACAGGATCGTGCTAATGTGTGATTCATCATGCTGACCGTGCTTATTGGATTATTATGTTTTGGACTGAGCTTAATAATGTTTAAACATGATTCATTGGTAAAGAGTGACATTCAGGGAACAATATGGACAATGGACAATGTGTGTGCTGTATCTTGAAGGTATGGACTTCACATTTAAATGCTGTAAACTTGAAAGAATGAGACACCACTGGAAGCTAATTGGAAGCAATGTTTATCCAATGGACCAAAATAAAGAAAGACACTGTTTGCATCTTACATCTGAGTTCATGGAGTTTGTACGTGTCAAATTCTTGCTCACTCCTTTTACCAATCCCAGCAGCTTAGTGGAAAGCTGTATCAGAGTACATGATGATGTTGTATTAAAGCATTCATTGCAATGCATTGCCACTTTTTCTTTGACGTGTTCGTGTCCTGTTTGATCTTTATCTTATATTCTTCACCTTTCATATTACATCCACTTCCAGTTATTTTTAGCTGTACAAAACATTGTTTTACACTCATTATTCTGCTTGATATTGCAAATTAAAATTTAATATTGCAAATTAAATTAAAATTTTTGACCTATACAGTGGTTTGTAGCGCAAATAGTTTTACCATTTACTGCACTTTGTTATTCTTCTAGTTATTTACACATTGTGGTGAAAAAAATAAAGAAAATAGTTTACTTCAGGGTGGCAAAATAAGGTGGATATACAAATGGAAACTGGTTATTTGTTTCTGGTTTCCCTTGTTCTTGTTTCCTGTCATTGCTTTGCCTAGGTGTCCATGGTCGTACGATAGTTTTTAGAAATTTTGGTCCAAAAACTGAGCTTGCTATAGTGTGTCTGAAAAAATTGCTTTCGCATATCATCTACAGGGCAAAATTTGGATAGAACCATGTCATTGGGCAGTATCATAAATAATCTGTCAAGCAATAAGACATTATATAAATTTCCACAAGTGTTTATACACTCATGTTCTCTTGTTCATGCTCTGGTGTTGTCCGTGTTATGCTATTTGTGGTGAGACTTAGTTTCTCATGCTTTCGTTTATTGATTTATTATTATACTCTAATTGTATGCATTTGGATGAACAAATTCTGTATTACAGGACCAACTCCCCCCTTTTTATACAAACTACAAACTAGATGGACTTCAAATTCCATAAGTTAAGACACTATAAAGGGAAACCAAACAGTTCAGACTTCCTCTTTTGGAGTTTTTCCACTGCATGTTATGGCTCGGTTCGGCGCGGCACGGTTCTGCTCGCTTCGCTTTTCCACTGCGTGGTATGACTCGGCTCGGCGCGGCACGGCTCGGTTTGCTTTAGCTTGGTTGCTTTTCCACTGCAGTAAGTACCGCTTCAAAGTGGGTGGGATTATAGACTGATCGTTATAGTTTGTCCATTCCTCGTCAACCAACGAGAGGAACGTCTGCACTTCTCACCCACTGACAGCCATTCAGCCATTTCTTTTTTGGAATTTTTTTTTCTTCAAGCAAGTCAAGCAAGGAGTTTTAAAACAGTGGTGGTTGTTACTGGCTATTTAAATCTAGCGGGTTTGATGTCTCACAAATACAATGACGCTGGTGGTGACGATTCTGACTGTCTGACCAATCAGTGATATGCAGTGTTTTCACGTCACATTTTAGTATCAGTACGGTACGCTTGGAACCTCAACAGAGGTGGTACCATTTAAAGCGAGTGGTAACCGAGCCGTACCGTACCATGCAGTGGAAAAGCGCCACAAGTGAGCCGTACTGATCCGAGCCGTACCGTACCTGTCACAATGATGAGTCTCAAAATCCAAGTGCAAGTGAAACAGTTTATTGACGACGGACAAGACAGGGAAACTCAAAACACCACGTTTACAGGCGGGCGACCTGGAAGACACAACACGAGAGGAGAGGAACTGGACTGGAGATCAGCAAGGACACAGGACAGCGACAGGAACAATCTCCCGGATGATCCCTCAGCAAACTGGATGTTCCGTGGAAAACAGGCAGAGCCCGCAAGGAACTAGGACACAGGTACTGGGTGACAGAATACAAAAACATGAACAACGAACCTACACCCTGCATGAAAACCTCCAGCTAGATAAAGGCAGCTAACAAGTAGTAGATTAGTTGCAGCTGACGGCAGTTAGCGTAATCAGCCGGTGCTAAGCAACAAACAAGCACTACACACACACAACCCCACACCCAATAACACACCAACAGATATACAAAACGAACACATGGATTGATGAACCGTGACAGTACCCCCTCCCCTAAGAGTGCCTCCTGGCACTCCCAAGAGAGCCTACCTGACGATTGTAATCATCGATCAGGGAGTGATCCAGTATGTCCCTAGCAGGAACCCAACTCCTCTCCTCCGGACCGTAACCCTCCCAGTCCACCAGGTACTGGAATCCACGTCCCATCCGTCTCGAGTCCAGAATACGATTAACCGAATACGTAGGCTCCCCGTCTACGAGTCGCGGCGGTGGGGGAACCGGAACCGGCGGATTAAGGTTAGAACAAAAAACAGGTTTCAATCTGGAGACATGAAAGGCGGGGTGAATTCTCCTGTACGCTGGAGGAAGTTTGAGACGGACAGTCACCGGACTAATGACTTTGGTGACCGTGAACGGGCCGATAAATTTAGGAGCTAGCTTATTAGACACGTAACGGAGCGGAATATTCTTAGTAGAAAGCCACACTTTTTGACCCACAACGTACACGGGAGGCTTTGACCGGTGGCGATCGGCCTTAGCCTTAGTGCGTGCCCCCACCTGGAGCAGAGTCTCTCGGGCCCTGGTCCATGTGCGGTGGCACCTCTGGACGAAGGCGTGAGCAGAGGGGACCGCGACTTCAGATTCCAGACTTGGAAAAATAGGTGGCTGGTACCCTACGCTACACTCAAAAGGAGATAGGCCCGTGGATGACACTGGTAACGAGTTATGTGCGTACTCAACCCATGAGAGTTTTTGGCTCCAGGAAGAAGGATTCTGAGAAACCAAACATCGCAACACTCTCTCTAAGTCTTGGTTGGCACGCTCGGTCTGCCCGTTGCTCTGAGGATGACACCCAGAAGAAAGACTGACACTCGCCCCCAATAAACGACAAAACTTTCTCCAAAATTTGGAAATAAATTTGGGACCCCTGTCAGATACCACGTCCATCGGGAGGCCATGTAACCGAAAGACGTGATCTATAACAGCAACCGCTGTCTCCTTGGCAGATGGTAATTTGGGCAAGGGAATGAAATGAGCCGCCTTCGAGAACCGGTCCACTACGGTCAAAACGACCGTCTTGCCCTGGGAGGGCGGGAGGGCAGTGACAAAATCTAGCGCGATGTGGGACCAAGGTCTCAAAGGGACAGACAGCGGTTGGAGTAACCCATCCGGTGGGCGATTGGAAGTCTTACCACGAGCACAGACCGAACATGCCAATACAAAACTCCGAATGTCGCGAGCCATAGAGGACCACCAGAATCGTTGCCTGACCAAAAAACTGGTGCGATTAACTCCTGGGTGACATGCTACGTTGGAACAATGACCCCACCGAATTACGTCGGACCTAGACCCCTCCGGTACAAATAAAGGACTCGGTGGACAATCGGGCGGAGGCGTTACCCCTTCTAAGGCCGCAAGGACCTTCGACTCGATCTCCCAAACGAGTGTGGAGATGAATAGAGTCTCCGGTAAAATGCACTCGGGAGTAGACGGGCGGTCGGAACGATCAAAAATGCGCGATAAAGAATCGGGTTTGATGTTTTTGGAACCCGGGCGGTACGAGAGAGTAAAATCAAAACGACCGAAAAAAAGTGCCCACCGAGCCTGCCTGGAGTTGAGTCGTTTTGCTGATCTGATATATTCAAGGTTCTTATGATCAGTCCAGACAATAAAGGGTACCCCTGAACCCTCTAACCAATGACGCCATTGCTCCAACGCTAGCTTGACTGCCAGCAACTCTCTGTTACCAATGTCATAATTACATTCGCAGGAGACAAACGATGAGAAAAAAACGCGCAAGGGTGTACCTTGTCATCCGCGGGAGAGCGCTGGGAAAGAACCGCTCCTACCCCCACCTCTGACGCGTCGACCTCCACCACAAACTGACGTGAAGGATCAGGGGCTATAAGAATGGGAGCTGAAACAAAGCGGCTCTTGAGGTTGGTAAATGCAGCTTCAGCTACACCACACCACCTGAACGTCGTCTTGGAGGAGGTCAAGGCAGTCAGAGGAGCGGCTAGTTGGCTGAAATTGCGAATGAAACGCCGGTAAAAATTGGCAAACCCCAGAAACCTCTGTAGGGCCTTACGGGGAATCTGGAGTTGGCCAATCCACCACAGCCTTAACCTTGTCGGGATCCATGCGCGTCCCCTCAGAGGAGATGATATAACCCAGAAATGGAACCGACTGTGCATGGAACGAACATTTCTCCGCTTTGACAAAAAGCCCATTATCTAACAGTCTCTGGAGCACTCGTCTGACGTGCTGAACGTGTTCCTGGAGAGAAGAAGAAAATATCAGTATGTCATCCAGGTAGACATACATGAACTGGTCTACCATATCTCTCAGCACGTCATTAACGAGTGCCTGGAAAACCGCAGGGGAGTTAGACAGACCAAAAGGCATGACCAAGTATTCAAAGTGTCCCCTGGGGGTATTAAAAGCAGTTTTCCATTCATCCCCCTTCCTTATGCGGACCAAATGATAAGCATTGCGTAAATCCAATTTTGTGAAGATGGATGCTCCCTGCAACCTCTCGAAAGCCAAAGACATCAACGGCAAAGGATAAGTATTCTTTACCGTGATGTTGTTCAACCCTCGGTAGTCAATACAAGGTCGCAGGGAACCATCTTTCTTCCCCACAAAAAATAACCCTGCCCCCGCTGGAGAAGAGGAAGGACGGATGACCCAGAGGCTAGAGAATCAGAAATATATTTCTCCATGGCCTCCCTTTCAGGAACGGAAAGTGAGTATAACTTGCCTTTCGGCGGAGACATACCTGCCAGTAAATCTATGGCACAGTCATAGGGACGATGCGGAGGGAGAGAAGCAGCCCGAGACTTACTGAACACTTCCCTCAGGTCAAGATACTCACGTGGCACGTTAGATAGATCCGCGTGTTCATCCTGAAACACAACACAAGACACTGGAGAACACGCAGACACTAAACAAGAAGCATGACAATATTCACTCCAAGACAAAACTGAATTCCTGCACCAATTAATATGCGGGTTGTGGAGTACTAGCCAGGGATGACCAAGTACCACAGGAGCAGAAGGGGAGTGAATTAAAAGAAATTCAATCTCCTCAGAATGGTTACCAGAGGTAACGAGTCTAATTAGGGCCGTGGAATGAGTGACAGAGGGTAACCGTTGGCCGTTAAGCGCTACTATAGAGATGGGTTGAGTAAGTGTCACCATCGGTATCATGAATCTCTAAGCGAGGTCAAAGTCTAAACAATGTCCCTCTGCTCCCGAGTCAATCAGAGCCTCACAGTCAAAGCTCTGAGCAGGAAGTCTTAAACAGACAGTGAGATGAGTAGCAGAAAAAGAGGATTTAGTCAGTGTAGACCCACCCGTCAGTAACCTCTTACCTACTGGCGGGCGCTGGCTTTTACCGGACATTGGAGAGCGATGTGGCCAACGGCTCCGCAGTACAAGCACAATCCTTTCTCTCTCCTTCTCTGCTTCTCCTGTTGCGATAGACGAGATCTGCCCATCTGCATAGGCTCCGGACCTGGAAAAGACTCTGCAGTTTCCACAGCAGGAAAGGATACATTAGACTGTGCAGTGGCCAGCCATCCTCGCTGTGTTCGCGGTCCCCGTCGTCGTAGTCTCGAATCCACCAAGATCGCTAGGTCGATGAGTCTATCCACCCCCGTGGGTAAATCCATGGCATAGATTTCATCTTTGATATTATCGGAAAGTCCATGTAAAAACATGTCCCATTGAGCCTCCGAATTCCAGCCACACTCCGCAGCCAAAGTGCGGAACTCAATAGAATAGTCCGTTACTGGACGATCTCCTTGACGCAACTCCGCAAGAATTCGCGCTGCGTCCCTACCGGAAGCTGCACGATCAAAGAACTTTCTGAGCTCGTGTGAGAATTCATCAAAAGAGTCACAACAAGGAAGTCGCTGTTCCCACACAGTAGTTCCCCAAGTCGCGTCTCTCCCCGATAAAAGTGTGATGACAAAAGCCACTTTAGCCTCCTCAGTGGGAAATGATGAAGGTTGAAGAGAGATATGCAGGGAACACTTAGCCAAAAATGAACGACATAATTTAGGCTCACCAGAATAGAACGCTGGAGGCGGAAGACGAGGCTCAGTAGCACGAATGGGCTGCGCGACCGAAACGGAAGCGCTTGTAGTCACTTGACGTTGCACTGAAGCCGTCTCGGTTCTTAGCTGTTGCAACTGGGTAGTTAATTCGGAGACTTGGGTCACCAATGCCTGGACAGCACGACCCGTGGCCATCGCCTGTTCCTCCTGTTGTTGCATGCGCACCTCACTCTTCGATAGAATCTCCGTCAATTCGGCCACACTTGCTGGATCCATCTTGGTCGGTTCGTTCTGTCACAATGATGAGTCTCAAAATCCAAGTGCAAGTGAAACAGTTTATTGACGACGGACAAGACAGGGAAACTCAAAACACCACGTTTACAGGCGGGCGACCTGGAAGACACAACACGAGAGGAGAGGAACTGGACTGGAGATCAGCAAGGACACAGGACAGCGACAGGGACAATCTCCCGGATGATCCCTCAGCAAACTGGATGTTCCGTGGAAAACAGGCAGAGCCCGCAAGGAACTAGGACACAGGTACTGGGTGACAGAATACAAAAACATGAACAACGAACCGACACCCTGCATGAAAACCTCCAGCTAGATAAAGGCAGCTAACAAGTAGTAGATTAGTTGCAGCTGATGGCAGTTAGCGTAATCAGCCGGTGCTAAGCAACAAACAAGCACTACACACACACACAACCCCACACCCAAAAACACACCAACAGATATACAAAACGAACACATGGATTGATGAACCGTGACAGTACCATGCAGTGGAAAAGCGCCAAAGCGTGCCATACCGAACCGTGCCGTACCGTACCATGCAGTGGAAAAGCGCCATTTGTGGTACTATGTGTCAAGCAGAAAAAGCTGTTTGGTGTCTTTCAAGGCTGTGTTTAGCATATAAAAAACAAGTTGATTAATGAGCAACATAGAACTGAAGTGGGAAGGTAAGGGTTGTGATTTATGATGACTAGAGTGAATTTGTCTAGTTTTAACATGTTTGTATTTGTTTTCTGTTTTAGTGTTCTGATGGGAATGGTGTTGATTGGTGCCTCAGAGAATTAAGTAGATATATTTGAGAATACAGATACTGATCTTAATTGATTTATTGAATAGGGAGATTTGGTTTTTAGCTTAATTTTATATTTGTAACTTGTTATGTTTCAATGGTTTTAAGGTTTTTAATCCTTGTAAATATTTTATAGGGCAATCATCAATGTGTATTCTTTCTTTGTTTTCTTTACAGATGATGCATGATTGCCGTTTACTTTTTTGAAAGCATTGGTGGCTTAAATGGCTGTCTGAAGAGATGACTTTAATGTTGAATTGGGTCTTGTGTATGGAAGTTGCAAAGTGATTGATTTAATTTGTGAGATAGTCCTGGTTTGGTTTTTGTTTTGTTTCGTTTGTTTTGGACCTACAACTGACTGTGGGGTTTCCATTTTCTTGTATATGATGTTCCGTTTACTCTGTTAAGGTTTGGCAGTGGTAGTGATTTGTGGTTTGATTTACTTTACAATTGTGGAGGTTGGACTGAATTTGTGTTTGGTGAACTTGGGAGTGTGCACATAGTTTCAGAGCAATTTCCATTGGATAGGATTGGGAACCCTGTTTTCTGTAACGGTTACAAATTTGTTTGTTTGTTTCTTTGCCAGTTCTGATTACCCCGTGTGCTCCTTGTGAATATTGTGCAATAAACTTTGTTATATTTGCAACGAAACACACTGTGGTTGTGGCCCTCTTGAGTGCTAATCTCTTGCTAGATGATGGGGTTACATTAATACTGTTTGTATTTTTGAAAACCAAAGCAATTTAATCACAGAGGGAACAGAAAAATGACATGAGAGAAATGGAATTTAAAAAAAAAATGTTTTATTAAAACCGCATCAGAAATAACAAATGTTTTATTCAAAGCAGTAAGGCTGAAACATTATAGGCTCGTACAGTACTTTGCTTATAGTGTAAAGACTTCTTAAGTTTGTACATTACTGAGTAATGGCAGCTGGTGCTTTGGGATTGAAGGGATCAGGATTTATTTTGTTCAGATCCTCTATTACAGTTTCATACTCTTTTTTCCATTGCTCTGGTGTCAGTGCAGATGGGCTGGTCTCCAGGAACTTATACGCATCTTTAGTCTGCAAGCTAAAGATACTTTTTGCATGGAGACAGGTTTCACCGAAGGCCTTCCAATGCTGAAAGATTTGAGATACAAAATCAATCACAGAAAAAAAAAAATGCAATCAAGGTGAAATTAACTTATATAATCCTGCAACTGAAAATTTTCCCCATGTGAAAATTTACCTCTTGTGCTGAATTAATAGAGTGCAGAAAGATCTGCTTCATTTCACTATCCTCGATGAAGTCTTCATTAGCAAAAGTCTCTTCTTTGAGAGCCTCCAGCATTACACTCACTGATTCCCAGAACTTCTGAAGCTGAATCAGAATGTTTTGGATTCGGGAAAGGCATTTTTGGACGTCATTCAGATGGACGGGGTCGGGTATTGAACCTTTAGAAATAATATGAAGCAGACATTAATTATGAGAGATCACTCTGAGGCTTCTGGTGTAAATCAGTTCAGTTCAGTGTTGAACACGGTTGATCTTTCAAGTGAAAGAATCTGCTCAAATTTTAGTGGAATCCTGTAGAAGAATCTTGAAAAGTGCAGAATAGGAGCAACTAGTGGAAATATCCATAGAAGTCACAAAATGATGGAAGAATAAATAGAATTTTCCAGTTTAATTTATTCTTTATTAATTTAAAACAAAATATATTAATTTTGTGACTTCAAAAGTCTAAAGAAACTCGTATTGGCCATAATTTGCATTTGGAGTGGCATTCTGCCCTTGTCTTGTAGTGAAGATTCTTCTAAAGGCACACTTCCTCTTCTATGTGATTGCTGAAATCTCACTAGATTATTGGTCCAGATAGCCTTGTTCTTCTGGGAAGTAGTTTGACTTATCTTGTGTAACATTATATTTTGCTACTGAAACAAAAATCATGTATCAAGTTGAGTTGTTTGCTCATATCTCTCTCTCACTCTCACTCTCACTCAAAACAGTTCTAGAAAGTTCTAACAGTCCAAGAAAGTTTTAGGGTTTGCTACTTAAGCAAAATCAGTAACGTTTGTTACATTGTTTTTAAGCAAAATTTCATCAATTTATGATTCAGGAAATCTTTATTTGAAAAATAGTCAAAAAACTATAACCCTAGTCCGCATACACTCCATAACAAACAAAGACCAAATGTGCGACCTTTACAGACAGTCATGAGTTAATGAATAACATGTTAACATGAATAGTGTGTAAAGTGCTTAAAATTACTAATTACACAAAACAAAATTCACAACATTTGTAAAGGTAACAACTGAATTGAAGTTTTATGACATTTGATAATTAATAATCTGATAATTTAATGATTAACAGATTTAAATATTTAAATATTAACCAGCATATTATCACTACTTTTCATAGCTATTTGAATATATATTAACTAATGATCTGTTAAGCATTACATAATGATTTTAATCATTTGAAGCTTTTAGTCACTGTAAACCAAGGCATTTGTAGATTTTTTTAAAAAGTGCTTGATCAAGCTGATTGAAAGTTAAATAACATCTCAGCATTTCGATTTATATTAAAAAAATATCTGTTAATAACTATGTAATGTTCGTTAAACATTAACAGGCACATCTCATAAGTCTAGCTATGTGCATATATATTGTAAAACATTATGCAATGATTGTTAATGATTTATTAATGAAAGTTATTATAAAGTGTTACCAAGAATCTTACCATTTTTTATTTTCATGCCTGCCAACTTCAGCTGCATATCCGTCATCCTGACGTGGATGCTCCACTCTTTTCCCATTAGACTTGACTTCTCAATGGAGAGTTGAGTCAATTCGCTGGACAGAAGCTGGGTTTTCGCAGCAGCTTCAGGATTTTTTTTAGGCCCAAAAATTGATTTAACAATGGGTCCAACAAATGGTACAAGGGCGGAGAAGATACCCAGACCATTACTTTTGCTAGAAGACTCTTTGACATGATTATACAGCTCTTGGTTTTTCTCTGAAATCTTTGCCTCAATTTGTCTAATTTTCTCAGTGTTGTTTTTCAGTTGATCATCGAGATCCCTCACCACCTTCTCCTGGGTATTTATCTCCTCAGTAGTTTGTTCTTTTTCTCTCTCTGTCTCAGCCTTTTCAAGAATTACATCACTGGTGCAGGAAGCCACACTGTGGTTGTGTTTCTCATATCTGGCGATAACAGACTTCAGATTAATCGTGAGCTAGAGCACAGTAAATATTCTTGATATACACTGATATACACTTGATATACATGATGACGTTCTGTTTCATCCAGAGGACTTTTGGCAGTGGCCAGATTGAAAGTTTTCCAGATATGGAAAATTTAACAAATCTTATTAAACTTTCTTATGTTAAAACATTTTACCTGTCTACCATCTGTTCCACTTTGTCAACAATTTCAGTGATCCATGCTTTGGCTTTTTCCAGGGACTTAATAGCCAAAATGCTTTTATCCTTTTCAACAGCAACCTTCAGCGCAGGCAGAAGTGTGGAAACTAGGTTTTTACTTGTGGCCGCACACTGAAAGACAGAAGATATGCTCACATTGTTTATCCATGTTTCATGGGGTCATGGGTAGGTCATTCGTATGAATTCGTATAAATTAGCCACCTCGCAAAATACGTACGAATTGCCAACATCTTGTTGGGATTGCAGATTTCTGTGATCAGAAGCTTCCTTAATCATTTTTATTATGTGATTGTTGAGTAATTGATAGACAGAATGTAACACATATTTAAATATTCATCTAAACACTGCCGATTTCTTGCCCGTATTTAAAATTATTTAATGACAGCCATCTCTTTCGTTGAAGAGAATGGTGGAGAGATGTTAATCATGACGTTAAACCGATCTTGTGCAATATTAATGCACTCATCTCTTGGACTGACGGTAGTATACTCTTAAAGATAACGGTTCTTTATTGGCATCTATGGTTCCCTGAAGAACACTTAAAATCCATAAAACGTTTTCTTTGCACAAAAGGTTCTAGTGGTAACAGGTTATTTGGATTTGTATAATATTCTTCACATGGCTCCTTTAAGAACTGTTCACTGAATGTTTCTTTGGTTAACCAAAAATGATTCTTATATGGCAATTCTGTGAAAACACAGTTTTGGAGTCTTTAAGAGTGCTATTGGATGCATTGTGCACTAAAAGAAATGAATAAAGAACATTGGCTTTACCTTCAGCAGAAGAGCCTCAGAGGACCCAAAGAGAAGCTGAGTTTCAACAGCACGCTCTCTGAGAACCCTCTCCAACTTGGGGAACTTGGCCAAACAGAGGTAAGAAAGATGGTAGAGCAGAGCTGTACGCTGAGCAGATGGAAGAAGCTCCTTAACAAAGTCAGGGCTACTTGCGACCTCAATTTCTGTAGAATTGCAAAGTTACAACTTGATGGTTTTGCGCAGACGTGTGTCAATTATTAATGATTATTAACGACATATAAAATGTGAGATGTTTTTTTATCGGTGGCAAACAATTCAGAAGTTATTACCTTGGCTCTGTGACATTTTTTTTTTCTGTAAAGGAAGAACCTGGAAAAAACCTGAAAACAACAACACTATCATAAGATAAGAATCAACAATAAATGAGAGAGGTCAGTAAAAGTTACCTGTAAGATGAATGAACCTCTAAGCGATGTAGTTGACTGTGTCAGCATGGGGAATTTATGCTATATGGCACCTCCTTAAAATTGTTTGTCCACTTGGGCGTTTGCCTTGTAGGATCTCTGGGGTTGGGCAGGATGAGACTATTTTGAACATTCCTTTTCACTGTTATCATTCATTATAACTTTCCAAAATGTTGAAATCAAACATTCTTATTGTAAGCAGTGCATTTGCATTTCCTTAAAGGGAGATTATTTGTGCTCTACCTTATTCACTCTACAATTCACTCTACATTACAAGCAAAGCAGTCTGTGTAGGGTACCACCTCAATTTGACCAAATAAATCAAACCGTTTTATTACATTTTAAAGGATGCATTATTTGGTTTACAGATATGAGAACATTATGTTTATATGAAATATATTTGAAACATGTATCACATGTATCACAACTATTAGTTTATAAACTGTAGTTAGTACATTGATACACTATATACAAATGGAGAGTTCTTCTTTTACTGTAATTAACAAATTATTGTTTAATTACCTCATATTTAAAGAGTTAGATAATGCTTTTTTAACAACTTACTGACAGTAAATAGTTCTCACTTTAGATTAGGTCAAAGAAAATTGGAAAATTATTAAAATTAAGTGCTTTTTACCAAACGTTATTGTACATTAATGGCATTTATATTCTGTGTTCCTTAAAATGTTTACAAATACATTAAACACACACACACACACACGCGCGCGCGAGCGCGCACGCACACGCACTTATTCTTCTTCTTCCTTAGCGTCGACCATGATGTAATTGGCCATATTGTAGTCTGCGGGGCAGCATACATGGGAGCATCCTTATCACTGCAGTTGGCGCTGGGTAATCACGGCCTCAATACTTCTGCAGTTGGTCTGTTTAATGATTTCCTTGATCGATTGCTTGATCGAGGCCTTGATCGATTGCTCCTGTCTGCCTTGCTGCTGAGTGGTTTACTTCAGCAATGCATTGCTTTATTTTGTAATCTTCATCTACTATCTTTCCATGTTGTTTATATTGCTAATTATATCTTACTCATCACCACACATTAATCTGACATCGCTAGCTTCAAAGGTAAATCATTATCACTACCACAACACGCTAGTAATTTCGCTAGCCTGTTAACGCGCCATACGTGCCTGTCTTCTTTATTTATTTACCTCTTTTCTTGCGCATGCTCGCGCGTTTCACGAATCCATCAAATAACTGTGGTAAGTATAGGATTAGTCAACAAACACGGTGAGTAATGTCTTCTCCTGTTATTGTCACTTGCACTTCATGTCACATGTATAGTATAGCCTTCTCTGTCAGCAATATAGGATTTACATGTGATAAATGCAGGGAGACAGTGAGGCTGACAGAGATTTCAGAACTAGAGACACGCATCCAAACTTTAATTGAGGATAGTAAGAGTGCAAGGGCTTTAGATACTGCTTTGGATGCGACTAGCTTAGTGAACTCTGTACATTGTTTGGTTCCAGCTGTAGAGCCCGTGCAGCAGGGCAACTGGGTGACTGAGATGCTGTAGTCGCGGGACAAAACACCACTCTTCTGTTCCAGTTACACCATTAAAGAGGTTCTCCCCACTCAGTGAAACATCCACTGAGAATCCTGTTGAATGTGCCCTAGTTATTGGCGATTCTATTACACAGGACGTGAAAATAGAGACACCAACCACCATAGTCACATGTTTGCCGGGAGCCAGAGCGCCTGACTTCAAAGCAAATGTAAAAGTGCTGGCTAATGCTAATCGTAAATTCTATAAGATTATTATTATTATTGCACTAATGATGTTCAACTTCGCCAGTCGGAGATCACTAAAATGAACGTTAAAGAGTTGTGTGAACTTGCAAGTACGATGTCAGGCACTGTAATTTGCTCTGGGCCACTTCCTGTTCGCCGGAGTGATAAGATACTTATTAGACTGTGCTCACTCAATGGCTGGCTGTCTAAGTGGTGTCCGAAAAATAATATAGAATTCATAGACAATTGGAAAAGTTTTTGGGGCAGACCTGACCTTTCGAAAAGAGATGGTATTCATCCCTCCTGGGATGGTGCTGCTCTTCTCTCTAGTAGTAGCATATAGTCTTAGAGCCCAAACATGAATTGGGGCTCAGGTCAGGAAGGAGACAGACTGGTTAAACCGACCATCTGCTAGCTGTCTCACTTCACTGAAGTCAGATAAATCCCATCACATAGAGACTCTTTCACCTAGATATCATCATATAGAGACTGTCAGGGTTCTGTCACTTCTGTCTGGTTTATATCTCGGTTTGGTGACAGAGCTCTGACACTCCCGGTTGTCATCTGTTTGTGTATAGTTTGGTTTGTTGTGCCATGTGCTCTCCTGTCAATTGTCTTGCCCCTCCCATCTTATCTGATTATTGATTAATTTGCCCCACCTGCCTTCCTCGTTACCCTCTTTTGTTTGCTTCCCTATTTAGGCCATGTCCACACGGACACGGGTATTTTTATAACCGGAGTTTTTCCTACAGCGTTTTTAAAAAAAATCCCGTCCACACATGCTCGGTCTCCGTCTACATGAAAATATCTACATGATAAAAACCTTAACCCTAAAGCCACGTTGGCCAATCAGAAGCGCAAATCTGATGTCAAACACAGCTGATAACGGCGCACACTCTGACGTCGCAAGGCAAAAACCCCGGTTTCACTGTCTACACAACAACACTGTAACCAGCGTTCCTGAAAATCCTCACCCTGGCAGGGGTTTTCAAAAATGTTCGGTTTCAGTGCGTTTTCGTGTGGACGAACGGCCGAACCGCGTAAAAAAAGTCACGGTTATATAAATACCCGTGTCCGTGTGGACAGGGCCTTAGTCTCCCTGTGTTTGCAGTTCTGTGCTGTTTTTTGTCTATGTTCCCTTTTGTTTCCTGTTTTTGCCAGATGCCTGTCTTGTTTTCCCCCACAGGGAGTTTTTGTTTGTAGTTTTGTTTTGTTTTTTATTACTTAATAAATATCCTTATTCCTGCACTTGAATCCTCGCTTCACTATGTTACCATTCCGTGACAGAGACTGTGTACGTTCCCCGAATTAGGGCATACAAAAAACTCCTAAACCCATTTAAGGGTAAAAATTGTATTGATGTTCAATAATAAAAAGCAGATATATTACTGATGAGCAAATGACAAAGCTCAGGTTGCTGAATATTAGATCCCTTACTTCAAAAGCACTTATTGTAAATTATATGATTACAGATTATAACCTAGATGTAATGTGTTTGAAAGAAACCTGGCTAAAACCAGACGATTACATTACTTTAAATGAGTCCACCCCGCAAGATTACTGTTATAAACATGAGCCTCGTCTGAAAGGCAAAGGGGGAGGTGTTGCTGTATTTTATAGTAATATCTTCAGAATTACTGAGAAATCTACAGGTCCTTCTCAAAAAATTAGCATATTGTGATAAAGTTCATTATTTTCCATAATGTAATGATAAAAATTAAACTTTCATATATTTTAGATTCATTGCACACAAACTGAAATATTTCAGGTCTTTTATTGTTTTAATAATGATGATTTTGGCATACAGCTCATGAAAACCCCAAATTCCTATCTAAAAAAATTAGCATATTTCATCCGACCAATAAAAGAAGTGTTTTTAATACAAAAAAAAGTCAGCCTTCAAATAATTATGTTCAGTTATGCACTCAATACTTGGTCGGGAATCCTTTTGCAGAAATGACTGCTTCAATGCGGCGTGGCATGGAGGTAATCAGCCTGTGGCACTGGTGAGGTGTTATGGAGGATCCTGGGCCTTCGATAGCGGCCTTAAGCTCATCCAGAGTGTTGGGTCTTGCGTCTCTCAACTTTCTCTTCACAAAATCCCACAGATTCTCTATGTGGTTCAGGTCAGGAGAGTTGGCAGGCCAATTGAGCACAGTAATGCCATGGTCAGTAAACCATTTACCAGTGGTTTTGGTACTGTGAGGAGGTGCCCGGTTGTGCTGAAAAATGAAATCAGATGGAAGCATGAAGTGCTCCAAAATCTCCTGATAGCTAGCTGTATTGACCCTGCCCTTGATAAAACATAGTGGACCAACACCAGCAGCTGACATGGCACCCCAGACCATCACTGACTGTGGGTACTTGACACTGGACTTCAGGCATTTGGGCATTTCCTTCTCCCCAGTCTTCCTCCAGACTCTGGCACCTTGATTTCCGAATGACATGCAAAATTTGCTTTCATCCGAAAAAAGTACTTTGGACCACTGAGCAACAGTCCAGTGCTGCTTCTCTGTAGCCCAGGTCAGGCGCTTCTGCCGCTGTTTCTGGTTCAAAAGTGGCTTGACCTGGGGAATGCGGCACCTGTAGCCCATTTCCTGCACACGCCTGTGCACGGTGGCTCTGGATGTTTCTACTCCAGACTCAGTCCACTCCTTCCGCAGGTCCCCCAAGGTCTGGAATCGGTCCTTCTCCACAATCTTCCTCAGGGTCCGGTCACCTCTTCTCGTTGTGCAGCGTTTTTTGCCACACTTTTCCCTTCCCACAGACTTCCCACTGAGGTGCCTTGATACAGCACATTGGGAACAGCCTATTTGTTCAGAAATTTCTTTCTGTGTCTTACCCTCTTGCTGGAGGGTGTCAATGATGGCCTTCTGGACAGCAGTCAGGTCGGCAGTCTTACCCATGATTGCGGTTTTGAGTAATGAAACAGGCTGGGAGTTTTTAAAAGCCTCAGGAATCTTTTGCAGGTGTTTAGAGTTAATTAGTTGATTCAGATGATTAGGTTAATAGCTCGTTTAGAGAACCTTTTCATGATATGCTAATTTTTTGAGATAGGAATTTTGGGGTTTCATGAGCTGTATGCCAAAATCATCAGTATTAAAACAATAAAAGACCTGAAATATTTCAGTCGGTGTGCAATGAATCTAAAATATATGAAAGTTTAATTTTTATCATTACATTATGGAAAATAATGAACTTTATCACAATATGCTAATTTTTTTAGAAGGACCTGTAGTTTTAAATATAATTCTTATGAAGGGTTGGTGCTTAATGTAACACTATCTAGTGTAATTGATAAATCACGTTTGAGATTTGTGCTGGCTTTGTTAGTACTGGCTGCAGATAAAGTCCTAATTGTTGGTGATTTTAATATACATGAAGATAACAAAAAAGATGCATTGGGATTTGCATTTAAAGACATTCTGAACTCTATTGGAGTTAGACAACACGTGTCAGGACCTACTCATTGTCGTAATCATAGTCTAGTACTGATATTTATTTTCTGGCTGCTGTGTGTTACGTCATACAGGGTTGTCTCCGGAGTGTCTGACATGCCTCGTTCCACTGTCCACTGCATTGTCCACCGAGTCACTGAGGAGGTCAGTCGGTTTCCCAACACCCCTGGAGGCAGTTTGCCGTGGGTCTGCATGGCTGGCCAGACACAGAGCTTTCTTGTAAGCTGCAGGAGCAAAAGACGGATGCCATGTCTGCATCAAGCCTCCAATCGGCACTGATGATCAATGCTGCTACAGGAACAGGAAACTGTTCCCGTCCATAATTCTGCAGACTGTTTGTGACCATCAGGGCCACTTCATTGACACCTAGGTGGGCTGGCCCGGGTCAGTGCATGACGCATGAGCGCTCCGGTACAGCCCACTGTACAGGAGCTCAGTGTACCCTCCTCCAGGGCACTTCATCCTAGCAGACGGAGGGTACCCATGTCTCCAACACCCACTCCCCCTCATCACTCCCTACAAGAGTCCAATACGAGGTGTGGGAGCCCAGCGCTCTAATCTCCATCATTCCAGGGCACGCTCCATTATAGAGCTTGCTTTTGGGACGATGAAGACCAGGTTCAGGGCTAGGGCTGGGCGATATGGCTGAAAACTGTATCACGATATAAGTGTTTCATATCAGTCGATATTAATAATTATTGATATTTTTTATGACCTATTTAAAGGACCAGGAGACAAATATATTAGACTACATTTAAACATTTTTTATTTTAAACTTAACCTTCCTCTGATTATAATATAGTAGCAGAAATGTCAACACAACCATGGAAAACATCAAATAATTAAAATGTAAACATAAGTCTAAAATCACAATGAATACTTAATTATCTCTTAAAATTAAGGTGCAAAATTAAAGAATACATAAGAAATGAAAAAAAGAGTAATAAAATAGTGCAAAGTGTTAAATAAACATAGAGAAACCGACGACGGTCTTGCATTATTTGCAGACGACATTGGTCTGACTATGGCCAGATTGGATTTTTGGGATTTTATAAGAGCTGACTTTTCTTGTGTTATCAACAATCGCTGCGGCACTCATTTTCCACTTATCACTCCTCCACGCCGGCTCTGTTACTGAAGAATACAACACGAGACAACGATATGGTGCAACCATACAGTTAAGGGGGCCGCACAGCGGACGAGAAGCGCCGCGACGCGTCAAGAACAACTAGAGGTATCGCACACCGGACGCGCACTTTTTTTAGTTTATGGCCAGCAATATTGTTAGGCTATGTTTAAGGACATTATGAAATTAAGATAAGGTCTGTACTATATTATGATTGCACTATACAATTAAATATAATCGTTGCTACACTTTACCTCAGAGCGTCCGTTAACTGCATGAATTGAGAATCTCACCTATAAATCTGATAACATCAGCAATTTTCATTCAGTCAGCTCATTTTTGTGAATGAGTGTGTGTACACTCATAGAGAATAATGTGTTCGAATTTTAAAGACATGGCACTATAACCTGAGAAAGTGGGTGCGCGTACGGTGTGCGATACCTGTCCTAGACGCGCGGTGCTGCGCTTCTTCGGTGTATAACGTGTGCAAGTGCAACCCCCTTTACATGACCGGCTGTTAGCGTGTCACCCAGTACGTTGCTAGGTTATCAGAGAGTGAGTACATTTGTTCATGCAACGAACAAACTTGCAACAAAACTTTCTTCCGATGAAAAAAATAAAAATAATTATCGAACGTTTTATCGAACGCATTTTTTATTGATATTGATTACGTGTCTATCGCGATACATATCGTTATCGTTTTATCGCCCAGCCAAGGCCATCTTCCTGAAAGCACTGGAGGTGCACCACACCTTTGTACCTCATGTAAATGAATTGAAAATACATTTGCAAAAAAAAATAAAAAATAATTAACTTCTGTTTTCCAGACCATACCCTATTTTTATTTTTTTTATTTCAGGTCATCACAGTCTGTGCCATTCTCCACATCATCTGTGTTGGGGTTGGTGACATCATGGCCCCAGAGGATGAGCATGAGGAGGATGATGCAGAGGATGAGGGGGAGCATGTTTTGGAGACAGTCAGCGGTGCTCCCTGGCGTGACCAGCTAGTCTGCAGAGGTGTCTGCACTGGAGGAGGTCCCCATTGACCATGATTATTTGTAACAGGCAAGTCGGAGAACTGTAAAGCTATAATGGCCAAAAACCAAAAATGAATGTCCATAGAATTGGTTTACATATTGAAATATTTAACGATTTGATTTGAGGATGCGAGTTAATTTCTTTTATTCCTCCGTCTTTTTGAAATGGTGACATTGAGATGGCAGCCGTCGATTGAGTCAGCCCTGCAAACCTGTTGTTAGACAATGCAGTGGACAGTGAAAAATATGCAGTCAAACACTCTGGAGACCATCCTAGAAGATGTCCCACCGGCTGAGAGGCCTCTCTATTGTGGAGATCACCCAGGTCCAGCAGTACCACCAGAGTCTCCCTGCTCAGCTGAATTCTTGTTTTATGGTCTGTTAATTTAAATTATGTTGTCAGATGATATATAAGTTATGTTGTAAATAGCTTTAAAGCGTTATTTATCAATATAATTATTTATTTTCATTTTCAAATGCTATTTCCAAAAATTTTATTGAAGTTTTTTTTTTCAAATGGCACCTGTCATTAAAACAATAAGCAATGTCCAGAACTATTCCTTTTTATTGATTTTTATTTTATTTCCCCCAACACATCAAGTTAACTGTTAAAAAATAAGCAATTCACAGAAATGGAGCAAAAATAATGTTTATTATCTAATTTAAATAAACTGTACACAACTTGGTTTTCTTGCTTAAAAATAAATAAAATACCTCATTAAATTTGACTTACTGTAGATTACAAAAATAAACTGTACAGAACTTAGTTTCCTCTTTAAAAAAAAAAAAAAAGTGGTGCTGCTGGTGGTGCTGCTCCTGGCTCCTCCACACCGTGGGCACCCCCTGCTGAACTCGGCCCTGGTCTGTCCTCAAGGATTGGGGCAATGAGGACAGGGGGGTTGGTGGAGTGCCTCTGTCCCAACACCTCAAACCAGGGCCAAGTTTCAGCAGTGGGTTTCCCACTCACACCCTCACCTGTCCTAGGACACTTGCAGTCCTAAGGCAGAGAAAATTAACCATGGCTTGTTAACAACAACAGCACAATGCATTTCAGCAAAGATGTGTGTATTAACTTTCTTACTTTTTTTTTTTAAGTTGTCCCTTTTTTATTTTTTTTGCCCATCATGTGACTTCCTCAGCAGATCCATTTTCTCCAGAATTGCTCTAAAAAAGCAGAAGAGGGTACTTATGAAAAATATTAACACAGGGGTGCAATCTTAACATTTGAGCAGTGGTTCTCAACGGTGGGGCGCGAGTAGGCTACAATGATTAGAGCATTGTTAACACTGCAAAATATGACATCAGGACATTCATACAAAATACTTAAGAAATCATATATCTGGATACTCAAATGTAGTTAAAACCTTTGTAGACATAGCTTGCATGGCAGCACTACAAAAACACATTAAAGTGAAACCCCATTGCCTTATCTACTGCTTTTCTTATTGTTGTGCACTTTATAGGGTTAGTGATATTTCTTATAATACACAAGTGAGACCGACTACTGGAGATATTACAAATAGGTTGTTGTCTTACCTCCAAGCCATGCTGGCGGAGTTTTTTTTTTTTTTTTTACGGTAAATAAATTGTCATTTTCTGTCAGCAACTTTATGGATTGAGCTGTCTGCTCCTTGCTCCCTGAAACAATTACTAAACTAATATTAGCTCAAGTTTTGCGCCAAACCATCTGGCAAATGAAGCCACGCAATGGTGATGGAGTTAAGATGAAGTTTATAAGAAAGAAAGATTTGTGGCTTTTAAATCTGGTTTCACTAGCTATTTAAAGGAAAAATCCGGTATTTAACACCTTGAGTCTGTTTTGTAGTTTGTTTTGGATGAATTAGAGTGGTGGACACTGAAATTTTGAAAATGGGTCCTGTCTTGACTTTTTAACTATTTTAGAATCGCCTCTGACCGCTTCAGAGTGGCTGTCTATGGGAATGCACAAACATGTCCTTAAAACAATCCTTAACGTTCATTTTCAAAACCGTAAAACACACCGAGTTGTTAGTGGTGTTCGTTGATGTTCCAAAACAAGTAGCGTAGCGAAATACAGTTTTTGTCGTGTTTGATTTTATTTTCATTTGGCATTTTGTAAAATCCCATTGATTTCTGTTGGAGGACTCATTGCTCGTTGATATTACTGCGCTAGAGGAAACGGAAAAGGGTCTGTTTACATTTGGTTGTAGTCTTTTCGCTCGGTTCTCCGTCTTTCAGAAGGCTAGACACCGTGTTCCTTACAGCGTCCTTCTACGGCAAAGTGGTTATCGTCATCAAGGGGTCGGGAGTGTGCTAACGCTTTAGACTCAAATATCGAGCGGAAGTTTATTCGCGGTTGTGAGGTATCTGAAAAAATATTTCCATTATAGCAAATAACACAGATTGAAATCATACATTGCACCGATATATTTGTTTTTAATCATCAACGAACACCACTAACCACTCGGTGAGTTGCACAGTTTTGAAAACTAACGTTAAGGATTGTTTTAAGGACATGTTTGTGCATGCCTATAGATAGCCACTCTGAAGCGGTCAGAGGCGATTCTAAAATAGTCAAAAAGTAGAGACAGGACCCATTTTCAAAATTTCTGTGTTCACCACTCTAGTTCATCCAAAACAATCTACAAAACAGACTCAAGGTGTTAAATACCGGCATTGTCCTTTAAGTAAATGAAAACATAATACCTTTAATGTTAATTTTCCGTCCACCACCGAACTGTCGGCTGCCATTTTTTAAAATAAAAATGCTGTTGTTACCAGCGCACAATGACTTATGGGGTAGGATAGGCCGCTAAGGATCCATTTATGTATCCTTCCTTTCAAGTGGAAACGAAGGGTGCATTTGGCATCGCTTTTGAATCAGGGTAGCCTTCGTCGTGTCGCTATGACACAACCGGACTTCAAATACGGCCTACGAAGGATGCAGAATTGAATTGGGACAGCCTTCATCGTGCTGCGGTGACGCAATCGGCCTTCAAATGCGACCTTCGAAAAGTGCAGCCTTTGAATTGGGACGTCCTTCATCGCACCGCTGTGTTGCAATCTGCCTTCAAATACGGCCAATCGGCGTTCAAATACTGCCTTCGGAGGATGCAGCCTTCACATTGGGACACAGCTTACATGTGTAGCTGATCCTGTGACAAAATCAAGGAGCAATTGTTGCCATGACCGCATGCTCTTCCCTGCTGCTGCTGCTGCAACTATGCTCACATTTGTGATGTCATCAAATATGGAATTAAGCAATATTATATGCAATATCCAACTTTGAACATAAGGGATCACTTTACTACAACTTATTGATAGACTGGATGCAGAATGTTCTTCGAGAACAGCACACTGAGGTAATTTGCCCTGGGCTTTGGATGGTTGCAAGTTAGCGTAGCTGCACCTGATTGGCACACGGAGGCTTGTTCAGTTATTGTGGCGTTTAGTTTAGGGTCCACTAGTGTTGGGTTTTACACAATGCTGTAAATGACCAAATGAACATCTCCATTACTAGTGTACTAGTCAATAGTGTAACCCTCGTTTCCTGATGGAGGGAAGGGATAAATTGTGTCCCTCCTGCCACAACTCTGAACTGCTGCTGAAGTGGTCAAGACGCTGTTTCGGCTCCTAAGCACAAATATGAATGTGTGGTGCATGCTGGCCACCTTTTAGACCCGTATCTATGGGGCGTGGCCAGACATGCAAAATCCACACATCAATTTCACTGGCCTTTTCTGAATATGTCAGAGGTGTTTGGGAGAGTTACCCCTAGTGTCAGTTTCGACACAATGTCTCTGTTCCCTCCATTAGGGAACAAGAGTTACACATGTAAACGACACATTTTGCTACACTATTCATAGTATAACCATGGTATTTATAGTAAAACTATGGTTACACAAATGATAATAATCCACCAAAACATGTTTACTTAACTATAATAAAACCATGGCTGATTTTCTTAAGGGTCATCTCTTTTGTTGAAGAGAATGATGAAATCATTAGAAAAATGTTTACTGTGATGTGAACAGATCTTCTGCAATCTGTATAATGATGCACTCATCTCTTGGACAAACATTTGTATATTCTTAAAAATAGGGTATTTTTTGGCATTGAATGAATATTCATATTGTGTCTGTGAATAAAAGAATCTGACAGAAGAGACGATGACTGATGGACAGACCTCTGTGGCACATGCCTGGACCAGTAGTGGGCCTTATTACAGCCTTTAATTGCAACATCCATAGGTGTAGTTTATGGGTTGAACATGTCCTTGTCACTTTTAATGAGGCTGTTTATGCATTCTCGACTTTGGCTAAAGCAACACAGGTTTGTGCAATTGTGAAATTTTAAGGTTTGTTAAGATCAACATGCCTGTAAAGGAACCGTTGGCAGAGAACAATCAAATTATTACATATCTAAACAACACCCAATCGGTTTTCTCAAAGACAGATAGATAAATGCCTGCTCATCCCCCAAAGACTACTCCTACTCTTCCTTTCACTGGTTCCAAGGATCAGAGTGTGACGCACAGCCGTGCTCAGTCCCTGTCCATTATCTTTGTGAAAGTGCATGAGGAGCTTTTGAAATCTTGAAATGCACCTTTTTTTGCCCGCTCAAGATTCGCTGGCTCGTCTGCTCTCATTACCCTCGACGGTGGGGCGGTGCGGGGATACTCTGAGGTTCCACAGGTGGAGCATGCGATTGCAGTGCACTTGTGCCCGCAAAACGCAGACACCTGGAGGAACTGTCTAAACCTCCCGTCCAGGACGTGCAAGTTTACTTCGTCCCTCACGGCGAGGGCTTACAGTGTCACTGGCAAGGCTGCCTCCACCCTGCAATGATCATCTTGCAAGTCTATCAGGCCAAAGCATTAAAAGATTTGCAGGATGGTATTCCTGACCCAAAAGTAATACAGGAACTGTGCGTGGCATCCGACTATGCCCTTCAGGCTACGAAGGTTATTACGTAGACCTTGGGTCAGGCGATGTGGTTCAACCTTGCGTAGATGTCAAGAACTCTACACAGCAGTTCTCGGCAGTGAAAAGGCAGACGGAGGCCATCAAATGTATCCTGCCTCAGCATGGGCCCGCTTCCATGGAAACCAGACCCCCAAGGTCTCAGGACCAGCCTGCTCATCGTCAAAGCCAGGCTCCTGCGAAGGCTGCACCGGCCCCATCACAACCTTGACCAGCAGCCAGGGTCCCCAGCAGTTCTATCGCAAGCAGGTGGCACCATCTGCCTGTCGGAAGAAGAACCCTCCTAACCCTCCTCGTCACTGTGACAACCATAGATTGGACACTCGCCTCAGAACCCCTGTGAATGTGAATACTTTGCCTCCCCACTTTCTGCTGCACCAAGCATGAACATAGGTAAATGTGACAAGTTGCAAAGCAGCACAGTTCCTTTCACCTTCACTTCTGCCACTGTGTGCCTCAAGACCAAGGAAGGTGCTTTCGTACACTGTTCTTTACAGCTTTCAAGCCCTCTCGATGCGGCGAGCCATAGCTTCCCACCTCTGGTACAAAGGACATTTTTTCTCTAATACCACTCATTTTTTTTATTTATTTTTTTCCTGTGTTATCTGAGATGGGGTTGCGTTGGATGAAGAGATAGTGGCTGTGAATGAAAACAATTTGACAGATGAGGCTGATGGACAGACCTCAGTGGCCCATGCCTGGACAAGTAGAGGGCCTCATAACAGCATTTAATTGCAACAATTATATGTGTTATGGGTTGAATATGTCTTGGCCACTTTTACTAAAGCTGTTTATGCACTCTTGACTTTGCCTAAAGCAAGGCAGTGCAATTTTGAAATTTTGAGCTAAAGTCAAGTGTCATCCACAGGCTTGTACAGGAACCGTTGGCAGAGATCAAACAAATTATTACATTTCTAAACAACACCCACTCAGTTTTCTCACTGACAGATCCAACAGATAAAAAGGTCAAATATTCATTGTTAGTAAATCTGCAAAATGTCTCTTTTGTGTGAACTATCCCTTCAAGGATGCCTGCTAATCCCCCAAAGACTACTCCCTCTGTTCCTTGACAATCGGTTTTTATGTATCTTTGTTCCAAACATTTTTAAGGAGGTGCCATAGAGTATAAATTCCCTATGCTGATACCAACAACTGCACTGCAGATGCATTCCTCTTACAGGTAACTTTTACTGACATGGTTCATCCATCATTGTTGTAGTGATTCTTGTCTCAGTTTTTGGTGTTTTTCAGACACTGTAATATCTTTACAAACTAAGAAGAGTGAAGATGTCTTGCAAAAGAGTAATGACCATTAGGAAAGGTGAGTAAAAGTTTATGAGTCGTTTTTGACCAATAAAGTGCAACAAAAAAAATCTCTCAGTTTTCACGTATAATTCTACAGAATTGGAGGAAATGATAGAGGAAAATCCCCTCAGCTTCTTTCAGGAGCTTCTTCCATCGGCTGAGCGTACGGCTTTGCTCTACCATCTCTCCTATCTCTGTTTGGCTAAGTTCCCCACGTTGGAGAGGGTTCTCAGAGAGTGTGCTCTTGAAACCCAGAATCTCTTTGCCTCCTCAGAGGCTCTTCTGGAGAAGGTAAAGTCAAAAGTCTTCTGACTTTTCTTTTATTGAAGTCAAACTCTTTTATTGAAGTCAAAGTAAAACTCTTAAAATAAGCTAATTTAATCAGCAGTATCAAGGATAGATTTGTATTGAATTTTAATTTAGGTACAAAACAAGAATTTCAAGGTGTATAATTGAAATGCATTGAAATTAATAGAAATGCCAGCCTAGCTTTTAATAATACATTTAATAAATGTATACATTTTTACTGTAATTAATAACTTGAAATTTAATTTCATGCACTATTGAAAAAGAACATTTCATTTTAAGGTCACGCGGGCTTTCATGGTTTTTAAAGATTTTTGTTCTTTTTCGGATAAATTATAAAAAATATATCATTTGGAAAAAAACAAATTTCTCAAATTTTCAGTAGGTCCAGTAGTTGCTAGAATCAGCAGAAAAAACAACACGTCTATTGAATTTAATAAGTGTCTGATATACAAAATAAAGTTAATTTTATTTAACTGTTAGACTTTTTGTCTTCTGGTGAAGATAAGGGGAATGATAATTATAAAATATTTATGATAAATGTTTGACATGATGGTACACATTATTGTAGTATCTGATGCAGTAGACCATGACATACAATACATATCTGATTAAATGCTAAGACTCTTTGGTTGTGTTGATAAATATTTAAATTAATATTAATGTTTTTATTTATTTTTATTTTGAATGGATTCCCCCCACCACCCGCAAAATTTGGCTTCAAATGGCGAAATTCACTAAAAGGTCATGACTTTGGGGCAATATTAATTTTGTACCTACAATAAACATAGAACTTAATTATTTAATGTACAACTATTTATTTAAATTCACTCACACATCTAAGGGGGCATATGCAAGGACATAACATGTAAAAATTCTTGCTGTCTTTTAGTGTGTGGACACAAGTAACCAAATGGTTTCCACAATGTTCCCTCAACTGAAATTCGCTGTTGAAAATAATGAAAACATTCAGACTACGATGTCTTTGGAAAAAGCAAAAGAATGGATCGCAGAAATTGTTCACAGAGTAGAAGAGATGGTAGACAGGTAACATTTTAGGAAGTGTTTCTAAAGCCCTATTCGGACGGGATTAGTTTTACAAGGGTAAATGGAGTAATGTAATTTTACCACAGGACATCTGTAATATTAATAGCCAACTCGCAGTGGATAAGACATCTCAGTAAAACTAGCAGAAGTGGGAGAGGTAACTCGATTTATGTACCTCCGTCACCTTCCTGTCGTCATGTGCGTATTACGGTGCTTCCTGATATCATGTGCGCAAACACATATAATCAATATATATAACCTATATATAACAGTTAGGTCTGGTCGAACATTTTAATGTGACAAGGAGGAGGCCTGTGACAAATTAAATTAATTGAATTCTGATTGGATTCTGTTGATAATAGGCACTTACCTAAACCAAAAAGAAGTTTTGTGCCTCTGACAAGTGCTTTCGACCTTTTTTATCTGAATGGTCAGCAGAAAACATTTGATTTTTGCCACAGACCTGACCCACCACCAACACTGGAACTGAATGCTTTTTCAAGCGCCTCCATACTTGAAGAAACGTGAAAAACGTCTCAGGTTACGACTGTAACCTATGTTCCCTGAGAACGGGGAACGAGACAATACGTCAACGACGCTATGGGGAACGCCTCAGGCGTGACAGGTGTCTGAAATCACTATCAAATCACGTCAATCATATTGACCGGCGACAGCCCGTGAATCATTAGCGTGAATGATTAACGTGCGACCTGGAAGTATAAAGGGGCGCCTTGCAAACATGACAAATCACCTTATCGTCTGAAGGGACTGTACGGTAGGCAAGCCCCGCGGCATGGCAGGGAGACGTATTGTCTCGTTCCCTGTTCTCAGGGAACATAGGTTACAGTCGTAACCTGAGACGTTCCCTTTCGAAGGGAACTCAACAATACGTCAACGACGCTATGGGGAACGATATACCAACACCGCCATGCTAAGGGGAGTGCATGCCAAGTGGCAGTGACAACTCTCAGAACCAGCAACTTCAAATGAAACGCTAGAACCACTCACCCTCAGGTCACACTGGGCTGTCAGTGACAGCATTCCCTACGGTCATAGCCCAAGCTACAGCCTCACAGAAAAACCTTCATAAACATGGTTAAATGAAAGGTCTACCTGGGCCGGCTCAGGGCCTGGAACCTCAGCTTCCAATTAGAAGGGGTCCCTTCTAGGGAATGTGGCTAGGGAACCCAAGGGAACCCCAGCCAGTCACTATTCAGGGGAACGTACTCTGCCCCGAAATGCCACCAGGACGGCCTGACCTGGCGCCAGTACATAGACACTTAGTCTGGCCAAATCCTGTCTGTCTGAAGACAGAGCCTCTGGACAAATGCCTTAAGTAAGGCATCCAACCCGAGGGACTGCGAAGCTGGCAGTGAACCACTCGGCCCGGATCTCAGAGACGGGATATCCCGGAGAGTATGACTGAGCATAGTGCTTTCCGACCCTTGCTAGCGAGGGGAGTTTCTCTACTCGATCCACGGATCAACCCAGTGTCTGTGTTTCAAAACACTGAGGAGGCCTGTGAAGGCCTAAGGGCTGATCTAACTGGGAGGCCTCACGAGAGGCCTACGACCGTCTGACCAGGCTCAGGCAGCCGCATGCTCATAGAGACCCTCGTGAGGGGAGCACAAGGTCTGCCTGGTAGGCAAACCAGGCTGTAGGCAGAAAAAGGTTCCGGGAGGGAACCTTTAGCAGAGAATGAACACTTTAGCGAGCCAGGGCGCAAGCTCGCCTTCAGCAGCTGCCTATTAAGGCTAGCTGAAACTGATAGCAAGAGACCACTAGCTTCATAAACCCAGCACCACTAGGGAGCGTTACAGGGAGGCCCGGAGAGGCCTACTACCTGATCCTTTAGGGAGGCACGTGAGGCCTACTACCTGATAACCACAGTACGTGGGAACTCACCTTCAGGGAGGCCCGGTGAGGCCTGCTACCTTACAACCACGGTATGTGGGGAGCTCACCTTCAGGGAGGCCTGGTGAGGCCTACCACCTGGTCACCACTATCTGTGGGAACTCACTGGTAGCTTTGAGCCCTGAGTCCGGGTGAAAGTATAAGGTGGCCTGCTAAGGCCAGCCAGCTGGGGACTCGCCTATCAGGGAGGCCTGGTCGGGCCTACTAGCTAATAGCAAGTCATATTCTGCCATAAAGTACACTGTTGGAAACCATACTACACAGCATAATTCACTAATGGGCTTCCAGTAGCGCTATAAGGTATGTCCCACAATGTTGGGACTCACCTCCGAGGAGGCCTGTTTAAGGCCTACTACCCATCAGTGAGTCAACTGCCCGAAACCACCAAGGCCAACCACGTAAAGTGAGCTGGCCTACAGTGCCCTCTGGGGGGCTGTCCAATCAAGGAGGCCTGCTGAGGCCTACTACCCTAATGGCGCAGCCTTCGTTGGCAGAAAAAACACAGCGCCTTTACACAGCGCCTACAGCATCCTGGTGCCTAATCACATTGCCCATGGCAGTGTACTCCGCAAGAAAGCTAGCACCCTTAAAACAAGGGGAGTACAACATACGCCACTCTGCCTCAACGGAGGCCCCAGTTAGTCAGGGGCCTACCATCTATGCATGGGCGTCAGCTCAGGGCAATGCTCTGGCTTCAGGGGAGCGTACTTCGACCAAAGAAGAAGTGAAGCTTACTTCATACTCGACCCGAGCCATAGTGGTGCGAGGTGGGATAAAACAGAACTGGGAGTGAAGTGCTCAGACCTACCCTGTATCACAGGGGAATACTCACACCTCACCCTGAGGTTATCAGGGTGCGGGCCTGCCAGCGGCTCTAGGGGTGACAGAAATGTATCTGTGCCCAACCTAGGGGAGTGGGACTTGAATGAAAGCCAACCACCTACAACCTAGCGCTCGAGCAGTAGCTCAGCGAGGTGAGTGAAGCCTAAACTGGCGGCCTAAATCCATAGGCCAGTTCTGCATGGCAGGGTCGGGCAGGAAACCCAGTCTTCTTCGTGAAGCGAAATACGGCCTAACCCTGCTCAATAAAGACATATATACCACGGAGGCCTGTTTGAGGCCTACCATGTCCTTACAAACCATCCTCAGCACCACGCTGCATTACTCTAGTCACCCCAGAATGCAGAGAAGGGGGCGGGCCTTGGCCTAACGACTCCCACGGGAGGAGGCTGTTTATACAGGGATGCCAGAAACCAACATTCACACAGTGAAGGGTCAGAGGAAGAAATGCTAAAAATTTTTAGCAGAGCGCCTCTAATATCCCTGGCACAGCCTAGGCCAGCTACAGAGGCGGCCCTGGTGAGGGCCAGCCTGCAAGCATAGATCTATCTGAGGGCTCGGAGGAGCCACAGCCTTACTAAAGAATATAGTCTGTATTATTCCATACAAAGGGCTGCAGAATCGCTCAGCCTAATGAAAACCCAAACAGAGCTCAAGGGGCAACATACTCAGGAAGAAGTCAAAACGGACCTGTGGGCCGGACATAAGATCTATCTGAAGCTCTAGCGTCAGTCAACACTCTAAGTAAAACAATTTAAAGAGAGAGACCAACCACTCTACCCTGAGGTGGCTAGCAGCCCGAAGGCTAACACAGTTACCGTTCTGGCCACCCAACGGGGAACTTCAGGGCCCTGATAATCCAATAAAGTTCTCTTACCTTATTACCTTGACATGACCCCATGACTCTATACAGGGAACGAGGTCTGTAAAGAGAGATATGTTATTTTTTAATCACAAAAAGTACTCTTTGAAAAGACCAGCAGCTCACCTGCGGCGTGCAAAGTGAAGACTCGCCAGATAGTTCTTTACAAACCTGGGATCCGCCACTTTACATGCCTGAAAGGGGCGTTTCCACTAACCAAGCCTAGGTGGGCCATCAGAACACAGTTCTCATCATAGGCCCATCCCCAGGCCTGATGTTACGAACGCCTGGGGGTCAGAAGAGAGAGGGCAGATTTCGTGACCCTCCGGGGAGGTTATCCATTACCAACGCTGTGTGCGTTTGTGCTGGATAACCTCCCTCAAATCTCTTCTGTTGCGGGAGTCACGCCTTCTCTGCGACCTGCTCCTCAAGGGAGGGGGCGCACGAGAGGCGACACTGGCTCGCTGACCCTGCCTATGGTCCTCAGACCGTGAAGGGCCAGGCTCTCCCGCTTGCCGGGGTATGGACGCGGATCTCAGCGGTATACAAGTTTTAAACGCTGCTGAGCGCGCCTTCGCCTCCCTGAACTTCCCCACCACCGCTTCTACAGAGGTGCCGAAGAGTTCGGAAGGCGAAACCGGCGAATCGAGGAGAAAGGCTTTTTCTTTCTCCCCGATGTCGGCTAGACTTAACCACAGATGCCTCTCCGTGGCCACCATCGCCGCCATCGACCGACCGATCGCGGCAGCGGTTTGCTTGGTGGCCCGGAGAGCCAGATCTGTGGTGCGGCGCAGCTCAGCCACCGCCTCAGGGGACATCCCTGCCCCCTGGTCGAGATCCCCCAGCAGGTCGGCCTGGTACGCCTGTAATACTGCCATGGTGTGCAGTGCAGCACCGGCCTGACCTGCTGCCGTGTATGCTCTGCCATTCAAACGAGCCGTTGTTTTTAGCGGTTTGGATGGCAGGGTTGGAGCTTTCAATGTCGCTGCCCGCCCAGACACGAGATAGTTCGCGAACGTCTCGTCAATGGGCGGCATTGACACGTACCCATGCTCTCCGATCCCCTCGACATCAGCGAAACTGGCCCGCTGATGTCGGTGAATACGGGCAGAGTATGGGCTCTTCCATGCCCTCTCGATCTCCGTGTGAAGATCAAGAAGGAATGGAAGGCTCACCTGAGCTGGTGGTGTATGGCCGGGGAGAAACCGACGTCGAGCCTACAGCGAGCGATCTCTCCTCTAGCGCGCTGCCAAGACAGCTGCAGCCTATTGACAGCGCGCTCCATCACATCCACCAGCTCTGCATACACGGGGCAGGGTGGCTGAGGAGGTTCAGGATCTACCTGATCATACACCTCCTCAGCCCTCTCCTGCGCGTCCTGAAGAGCATCAACTGCAGGTACAGTCGGTGAGTAATCTTCCCCATCGACCTGCAGTTCGCCCTCGTCAGCCGTCGAATCATCTGAGAGGTTAACAACCCTCTCGAGGCGATCGACGAGCTCCATCTGGGAGCCCCATGATTTAAGTCGCCGCTCGGCCTCGGCACGAGCGGGACCCGCGCCGTGGGGTCCAGACGCTGAACCCCCTTCACTCGAGAAGAGGGCCACACGAGAGCGGAGCGTTTTAAGAGAAAAACGCTCGCAGTTAGCACAGAGGGCTCCCTCGAGAACCTCCCGTGCGTGCTCTTCACCCAAGCAAAAAACGCACAGCTCGTGTGTGTCGGCCGGTGTCAGAAACCTCGGACACGGGTCGGCACACTTACGAAAACAATCTGCCTTAGCTGTGCGTTTCATCCTTCTCTTACCTTCGTATACTTGAATAGCGTTTCAAACAAACAGTCCCTGAAGATGATGAGATGGTTTGTCATGTTTGCAAGGCGCCCCTTTATACTTCCAGGTCGCACGTTAATCATTCACGCTAATGATTCACGGGCTGTCGCCGGTCAATATGATTGACGTGATTTGATAGTGATTTCAGACACCTGTCACGCCTGAGGCGTTCCCCATAGCGTCGTTGACGTATTGTTGAGTTCCCTTCGAAAGGGAACTACTTTTAAACAGGAAATAACAGAATATTTACATATATTTACAGCTGGTCTATTTGCAGGGGATTTGTATTATCTGAGGTATTTTTTACAGACATTTTTACAGAAGGTAAAAGTCGCCGTAATCTTTACTGACATTTCTGTAAGGATTGCTGAGATGGCACATTTGGACGGGACTAAAATTACTGTGAAGCTCTGGTAATAATCACTTTACCCCACCGCTCTATGTTAAACTAATCCTGTCCGAATAGGGCTTAAGTATTACACGTCAAAAGCATTATGATATATGAACCCATACAGAACAAAGTTTACTATGGTTGAACTGATGGTTTATCTGAAATCTGTCATTATCAGATATGAGAAACACAACCGCAGTGTGGCTTCCTGCACCAGTGATGTGATTTTTGAAAAGACTGAGACAGAAAAAAAAGTTGCACAAACTACTAAGGAGATAGAGGCTCTAGAGAAGGTGGTGAGAGATCTTCAGATGGATCTGAGGAAAACCTTAGAGGAAATCGGACAAATTGAGTCAAAGATAAACCAGTGTCATTCCAGATTTGCTTGTAGAAGAATGTTTGGTTTCAGTTTTCTGGCTGTCATTGTACCATTTGTTGGACACGTTCTTAAATCAACTTTTCAAGCTAAACCTGCAAAAAACCAGGCTCTCGCTAATGAAAAAGCTCAACTTGTTGCTCAGAAGTCAAACCTGAAAAGCCAGGAGTACAATATCCAAGTCAGGCTGACTGATTTTCAGCTGCAGTTGGCAAACAAGAAGACTGAAAATGGTGAGAATATTTCAAGATCTCTGTGTGCCAATGGTCAAAAACCTCAGAGTGAACTCTCATAATCAAAGTATGCTTCATATTGTTTTTCAAGGTTCAATACCTGAAACTGTCCATCTGAGTGATGTCCAAAAGCACCTTTATCAAATCCAACAAACTCTGCTTAAGCATAATATATTCTGGAAATCAGTGCTAGTATTTCTGGAATCTCTCAAAAGCGAGACCTTTTCTAATGAACACTTCATGGAGGAGAATGAACTGAAGGGGATTGTTCTGATGCATATTGATTTAGCGCAAGAGGTAACTTTCACACACTGAGTAAACGTTCAGTTGCAGTTAATGACCGTTAATTTCATTGCATTTTCTATGTTGTGATTCATTTTGTATCTCACATTTTTCAGCATTGGAAGGCCTTTGGTGAATCCTGTCAGACGGCAAAGAGGGCCTTTAGTTTGCAGAATAAGGATGCGTATAAGTTCCTGGAGTTCAACCCATCTTCATTGTCACCAGAGCAATGGAAAAGGCGGTATAACATTGTCAAAGCAGATCTTACCAAAATAGATACTGCCATCGGTGCACATGATGATGGCTGTCATAACTTTACAGTACATAGAAGTATATACAACTTACACATTTGAAATGTTTTACAAAGCTGCATTAAAATTATCGCTGGCTAGCGCTGTGGTTGCTAGTGGGCGTTTCCACTAGTTTCCTTGTAAAGGTTATGAATGACATTCATAGATGTCATTCCATGTTGTGAACATCTACATTTACATCAACATTTTGGAATCAATTTTCTTTCCACTAAACATTTCGAAAGAGAAAGATTATATAAATGGAATCAGCAAATGTATAATATAAAAGACAATCAAGCTGAAAAGAAAAACTGCTTGTGTAAAAAATTTGAGAATACATTTATTTTTAAATTAGCATCTTGTCTGTAGTTTGATTTATAGAATTGCTGTGGTACTATATGATGAATTTATGTGAAAACTGTAAAGCCAAAATCATGATTAATATAATATAGTTTTAAATGATATGTTGTTTGTGTTTGTATTGTGTGTGTAACATGCTTTTTCAAATAAATGGATAAAAAAAAACATCTTGGATATATGTGAGGACTCGAAACAGAGGATGAAATAGAATCCAAATGCTGGAAGTTTTATTAATCTCAGCAAACAAATCCAATAAACTAGACAGAGATGTAGTCGATAAGCCAGACAGGGTAAACGGAGACAAGTCATCAGTCCAACCAGGCAAACAGAGCAAAAACGGTAATCCAAAAGGCAGTAATCCAATAAGGCAAGCACAATGGTCATAACAAGATGACAATGAACATGCAATGAAAAGCACTCGGCAAGGCAGTGATAAACTGGCAATACTTTGCAAAGTAGCAATGGAAATGCATTGCTTCATATACTGGTGTGAGGCAGGAAGTAACCAACGAACCAACAGTCCTCTTAGCCCTTGGCTAAGAGAGGGCAGAATTGCACTCGATCAGAAGGGGCTCGGACTGTGGTCGGAGCCTCCAGAGAGGTAATGGTGGGTCAAGCTCATTCAGAGGTCAACTCCAACTAAACATAGAGGATTTGAGCCTGCACTGCAGGGACTGTCCACGCATATACGCTTTAAAGGGGCGCCACTCAATAGGGGTGCCAAAATGAGTTAACGAGTGATTTTTTTTTAGATTTTTTTTACTAATACTATTTTAAAAACATCAATTCAAAATACTACAAAATAAAGCAAAAAAACTCCACAAAAACTTAACTAAGTCCCCCGACTCCGGTCCGGCGCAACAATCTTCCCCTGCCCAGCGAGTGCTTGAAGTGCGTCAGAAACAGAGCGCGCGCGATCAGTTTACTGTTCAGGTAATTTGTTGTGTAGCGTCGCCCCTCGCTGCATCCAATGTAGACAGCATTTCTTTCGTTTGAGGGCACTTAACACACTCAAGCACCCCGTAGAAATGGACCTGGCAGCTCGCGCCAGGTCTAGACATGGTGAAAGTTACCTGATTGTGACGGATGGCCAAATTTACATGACATATTTTAAATGGGAAATTAAGCAGTCAGTCAATTTTAATTCAATTCAATTCAATTCAAATTTATTTGTATAGCGCTTTTCACAATACACATTGTCTCAAAGCAGCTTTACAGAAAGTGCATTTCGGAAATGTACATAGAAAAATACAGTTAGTTAATCATGTATTAATTTATGGCATAACATATCGCCGGCTTTGAGTCGTCTCTTCACAGGCGTCGAGTCGTCTCTTCACAGGCGTTGGGGCATCTGAAGTCTCCGTGAGAGGCTGGATACAAACTGGAGCTGACGAACGCTATTTACCTCGGGACTAGCGTCCCGAGATAACAGCAGAAAGGCAGATGGGAAATAATTAGCATAGCTGATGTTCATAATGTTAATGCATTCGAACTGATTCAGCAGTAGTATTAAAGGTTAAGCATTAAGTGAATGCTAGGTTAAAGAGATGCGTCTTTAATCTAGTTTTTAACTGGGACAGCGAGTCTGAGTCTCGAACAATATCAGGAAGGCTATTCCAGAGTTTAGGAGCTAAATGCGAGAACGCCCTCCCTCCTTTAGTTGACTTAGATATCCTAGGAATGACCAGAAGCCTCGAATTTAGTGATCTTAAAGAGCGCGATGGATTGTATGGCGATAGAAGGTCTGTTAAATACACAGGAGCTAAACCATTTAGGGCTTTATAGGTCAGTAGGAATACTTTGTAATTGATACGTAACTTAATAGGTAACCAGTGTAGAGATGATAAAATAGGTGTTATATGATCATATTTTCTTGATCTAGTAAGATCTCTAGCGGCTGCATTTTGCACTAACTGTAGCTTGTTTATTGAGGATGCAGGACAACCAGCTAATAAAGCATTACAGTAATCTAGTCTCGAGGTCATGAATGCATGAACTAACTTTTCTGCATCAGAAACAGATAGCATGTTACGTAGCTTAGCAATGTTTCTAAGGTGAAAAAAGGCTGTTCTTGTAATATATGAAATATGATTTTCGAAAGTCAAGTTGCGGTCTAGTATAACACCCAGGTCTTTTACTGGAGTGGATAAAGTAACAGGACATCCTTCTAAATTAAAGTTGTATTGTAAGGGATTTTGTGGGTAGTTTTTTGGACCGATAAGTAGTACCTCCGTTTTATCTGAATTTAATAGCAGGAAATTACACGTCATCCAGCATTTTATATCATTTAGACACTCTGTCAATTTAGATAAGTTAGTGTTTTCATCTGGTCGTGATGAGATATATAATTGAGTGTCATCAGCATAACAGTGGAAATTAATTCCATGTTTTCTTATAATATTACCAAGTGGCAGCATGTATATTGAGAATAGCAGAGGGCCTAACACCGATCCTTGCGGCACTCCATAGTCTACTGACGTTATCTTTGATTTTTCCCCATTTAAACAGACAAAATGGTAACGGTCTGATAAGTACGATCTAAACCAGCTTAATGCCTGTCCCTGAACACCAGTGTAGTTTTGTAGTCGATCCAAGAGTATTTTATGATCTATAGTGTCGAACGCAGTGCTAAGATCGAGTAGAACTAGTATTGAGATACAGCCTTGGTCAGAAGCTAAAAGTAAATAATTTGTAATTTTAACTAGCGCAGTTTCTGTGCTATGATGCGGTCTGAATCCCGACTGGAATTTTTCATAGATATCATTTTCTTGCAAGAAAGAGCACAATTGAGCGGACATAACTTTTTCTAGTATTTTAGACATAAATGGAAGATTTGAGATGGGTCTGTAATTTGCTAAGTTATTTGGATCTAATTGCGGTTTCTTAATGAGAGGTTTTATTACTGCCAGCTTGAATATTTTTGGAACATGACCTAAAAATAAAGATGAGTTAATAATATTAAGAAGAGGCTCTTCCACTACAGGTAACACTTCTTTCAGTAGTTTAGTGGGTATTGGATCTAATAAACATGTTGTTGGTTTAGATGCAATGATAAGTTTATTTAGCTCTTCCTGTCCTATAGTTGTAAAGCGGTGTAGTTGTTCTAGAGGGGCCATAATTGAGGCCGAATCATAAGACATCATAGAGGATTGTATATTTACAATTGTGTGTCGGATGCTTTCTATTTTCTCATTGAAGTAATTCATAAAATCATTACTACTATACTGTAACGGAATATTTTGCTCTGGTGATGTTTGTTTATTTGTTAGTCTAGCCACGGTGTTGAATAAAAACCTTGGATTATTTTGGTTATTTTCTATTAGTTTGCGGAGATGCTCAGCCCTGGCTGCTTTTAGAGCCTTTTTATAACGTGACATACTGTCTTTCCACGCGATTCTAAGGACCTCTAAATTAGTTTGTTTCCATTTACGCTCTAAGTTACGAGTTTCTCTCTTGATTGCATGCGTAACACTGTTGTACCATGGTGCTTTAGTTTTCTCTCTAACCTTTTTTAATCTAATTGGTGCAACAATATCTAGTGTACTAGAGAACATGGTGCTCAAACTGCTAGTCATTTACTCTAGTTCATCTGTTTGTTTGGGTGCACTGCGCAGCTGAGATAGATCAGGTAAGCTATTTGAGAATCTATCTATAGTGGTTGGAAGGATTGTTCTGCCTGGTCGATAACGTGGCGCAACATGACAAATTTCAGCAGTACGTATTACGCAAGATACCATGTAATGATCAGTGAGATCGTCACTTTGCGGTATAATATTTATATCAGTTGGATTGGTTCCATATGATATAATTAAATCTAGTGTATGATTTAGACGATGAGTGGGACCACTGACGTTTTGCGTGACCCCAAAGGAGTTTAATAAATCTGTAAACGCAGCCCCTAACGCATCATTTGTATTATCTACGTGTATGTTAAAGTCTCCAACAATTATTGCTTTATCGACATTGACCAATAGATCTGAGAGAAAGTATGCAAACTCTTTTAGGAAGTCAGCATAGGGCCCTGGAGGTCTATATAGGGTAGCCAAGGCTAGAGATAATATGGATTTGTTTCTTACATCTAAGAGCGTAACATTTAGCACAAGTACTTCAAACGAATTAAACCTGTGACCTGTTTTCTGAGTAACATTAAGAATATCTCTATAGATTGTTGCAACACCGCCGCCACGACCGATCAGACGGGGCTCATGCTTATAACAGTATCCTGGTGGAGTAGACTCATTTAGACCGAAATAATCATTTGGTTTAACCAGGTTTCAGTAAGGCAAAGTACATCGAAACTATTATCTGTGACCATTTCATTTACAATGTGGTGTGAGCGATCTAATGTTTAGAAGACCTAGCTTTAGAAATTGTTTTTGTTCACTGATATTTAGATTTTCTGGTTTAATTACAATAAGATTTTTGCTAGATCCTACACTAGATTTATTGTTTGGCCTCACTAAGCGAGGAATAGACACAGTTTCTATATAATGTTCTACACTACTTATATCAATTAAGTTGGGACAGCAAAGACTGTGATTTGGACTTTGACTTACTAGTCATATGGTGTGTAACGTCTTGGAGATGTCGTCCGACAGAACAGCCGCTCCGATTCTGCTGGGGTGCAGGCCATCAGCACGGTAGAGCCTAGGTCGCTCCCAGAACAGATTCCAATTATTTACAAAGAGCAGTTTCTGTTCATTACACCATGACATTAACCATTCATTTAGAGCAAATAATCTACTGAACCTTTCTTGTCCTAGTCGGTACGTGGGAAGCGGTCCAGACACGATCATCGTTGCTTCAGGCGATGTGCTGCGAACCGTCTCAATCAGGCTTCTGTAGTCCTTCTTCAGAACCTCCGTCTGCTGCAGCCTGATATCAGTTTACATGATTTAATAGATGGATTTCCACTATAATCAAAAATTATATAAGAAACATGACAAATGTTAACTTATAAAAGAAACACCGTTACATCTTTCGTGGCAAGGGCGCTGCCATTGTGCAGTATTATAACCGGTGACGTCACGGGGTGGGTTTGCTCTGTGCTGAGTTCAGTAAAATACAGTGAAAGATGCATGTAAGCTGCTCGAACCAGCAAACAACTAACGTTAGGTACAGTCATTGTTAGCTAACAGCTGTAAGCATGAACTAGCTAACGCTAACTTAGTGTTTAGCTAGTGAACTTTATTAATACTGACAAAAAGACGACGTGTAACGTTAACAAACTGCAGATGGAAACATTGTTCGCGATGTCTGCAATAAATCAACCATGGTGGTTAAAATATCTTGTAAATCATGTAAACTTGACTGACTGCTTCATTTCCCCTTTAAATTAGCATTATAGTCTGCAATAGATACAGTGCCAAAAGGAAGAGAAGAGGATAAAAGGGGATAAAGACAGAGGTAATGTAATGAATGAACAGTTTATCTAATTGCATAGTAGTAAGATATATAATTTAATGGCAGTTATTTTTACCTTAAACTTAAGCTAACAATTGTTCTGAGTTCTCCAGAGGCCCCAGACAGTGTGATTTGTAACAATCACGTCAGTTTTTTTAGACGCATTCACTATCACTTTTATTAATTAATGTTTTACTCTACAGTTGTGCAGTTTTGAAGGGGATATATGGCATTTTTTTTATTTATTTGCCAAAATTATTAATGATATTTATATAGGCTACAGCTTTATTAAAAGTAGCAACGTTTTATGTGAGATTAACATTTAAGAAGACATTTCGCAGTTTCTTTCAAGGTGGAAACATGAAACGTGCCATAGCTTAGTGGAAGATTGCTGCCATCAACTGCAAAACAAACACTTTTGCTAGTGCTCAATGAATAGTTTGCCATGAATGACATTTGGACGATGACATCACTGTTTTATCCAGAGCGGCTATATATACACTGAACAAAATTATAAACGCAACAAAACTTTAAAGCTGTAAATCTGCCTTGAAATAATCTATATTGTAAAAAGAGCTATAAAAATAAAGGTGACTGTCATGATTCTGCCCTCGTGTCCTTGATTTTCTCTTGTCTTGAGGCAGGATTATGACAGAATCATGTTTTGTGTGCAAGCACATGGTCTTGTTTTGAGCCATGTGCTTGTGTTGTCTCGTTACGTTACCCCGCCCCCTTGTTATCCTCGTCTCGTCATTATTGTCTAGTCAGCTTCACCTGTCTTTGTCATTAGTGTCTCCCTATTTAATCCCCTTGTGTTTGCTGTCCTGTGTCGGTACATTGTCTATTTTTGCGTGTATATCCCTGGAAGTATTTAATCTGAAGTCCTGTTCAATTAGAATTGTGAGTTTGCTTCTTGTCAAGTCAGAATCTTAGTTTGTCATCGTGTCTTAGTTTAGTTGAACTCTGCTCCTGTCCTGTTTTGCCCCCTCGTGGGTTTTTTGTTTTCTGTTGTGTCAGAATAAACATTTAGTGTCTGCAAATTGCCTGCGTTTGGGTTCGTTCTCCAATCACATGACAGGAACTTGACTTGAATGCTAGATGTAATGCTCTTGCTATTTGTGTTTAGGCTGTAATGTGTGTATATGTGTGTATATATATATATATATATATAGGATAAATAATCATGAACACAATGACAGGGCGAAATGGGCTGTGATGCATGGGGCACCAGATAAAATCTTGCCTAGGGCTGCAAATTGGCCAGGGCCGGCCCTGGGTCCATGTAGGTTGTCTACAAACTGAAAGTTTGGTGGTTCGATCCCCAGTTCCACCTGACAAGGTGTCCATGAGCAAGACACCTAACCCCAGCTGCTGGATGGCGCCTTGCATGGCGTACACCGCTGTCGTTCTATGAGTGAATGGGTGAATGTGAGGCAACATGTAGAGAGCTTTGGTGGCCATTGGGTCTGTGAAAGTGCTATATAAATGCAGTCCATTTACCATGAAATGTATACATTTATGAGTATTGCTGTACCTCTAGAATTAAAGTTAAAACTTGAATGAAAGATTTGTCTTCTTATATTACTTGTAAAAACGCGATAGCTGCCCCTAGTCTCCCAAGATGGGCTAGTACATTACCCCGTTTTATAGCCTGTAAGGCGGGATCTTCCATAACATTTTCATTGAGTCAACAAAGTGTCAATTTATTGACTACAAGACTTAAGTACTGACCAAACATTATGCAGAAGAACGAGAGAGAGAAAAAAAAACACTGACTTATAAATGGGACATCAGCACATTACTGAGTTCTGGGTCTCAGATGTTTCTCAGGGATCCCTCACCAGAACTAACCCAGCCTCAGAAAATTAAACACTTTAACAAACCAGATCAACCCATTTTTATAATTACGGGGGTCTCACAAAAGTTCTAATTCCATTACATCAAACTTAAAGGAAAATAAATAAATAATAATAATATATAACTCAAATAAACATAAAATCACATTTACCATAAAGCCATAATGAAAATATACTTAAACATACAGGTCCTTCTCAAAAAATTAGCATATTGTGATAAAGTTCATTATTTTCCATAATGTAATGATAAAATTAAACTTTCATATATTTTAGATTCATTGCACACCAACTGAAATATTTCAGGTCTTTTATTGTTTAAATACTGATGATTTTGGCATACAGCTCATGAAAACCCAAAATTCCTATCTCAAAAAATTAGCATATCATGAAAAGTGTCTCTAAACGAGCTATTAACCTAATCATCTGAATCAACTAATTAACTCTAAACACCTGCAAAAGATTCCTGAGGCTTTTAAAAACTCCCAGCCTGTTTCATTACTCAAAACTGCAATCATGGGTAAGACTGCCGACCTGACTGCTGTCCAGAAGGCCATCATTGACACCCTCAAGCAAGAGGGTAAGTCACAGAAAGAAATTTCTGAACAAATAGGCTGTTCCCAGAGTGCTGTATCAAGGCACCTCAGTGGGAAGTCTGTGGGAAGGAAAAAGTGTGGCAAAAAACGTTGCACAACGAGAAGAGGTGACCGGACCCTGAGGAAGATTGTGGAGAAGGACCGATTCCAGACCTTGGGGGACCTGCGGAAGCAGTGGACTTAGTCTGGAGTAGAAACATCCAGAGTCACCATGCACAGGCGTGTGCAGGAAATGGGTTACAGGGCAAGGTCAATGCAGCTAGCTATCAGCAGATTTTGCTTCCATCTGCTGAAAAGCTTTATGGAGATGAAGATTTCATTTTTCAGCATGACCTGGCACCTGCTCACAGCGCCAAAACCACTGGTAAATGGTTTACTGACCATGGTATTACTGTGCTCAATTGGCCAGCCAACTCTCCTGACCTGAACCCCATAGAGAATATGTGGGATATTGTGAAGATAAAGTTGAGAGACGCAAGACCCAACACTCTGGATGAGCTTAAGGCCGCTATCGAAGCATCCTGGGCCTCCATAACACCTCACCAGTGCCACAGGCTGATTGCCTCCATGCCACGCCGCATTGAAGCAGTCATTTCTGCAGAAGGATTCCCGACCCAGTATTGAGTGCATAACTGAACATAATTATTTGAAGGTTGACTTTTTTTGTATTAAAAACACTTATTTTATTGGTCGGATGAAATATGTTAATTTTGAGATAGGAATTTTGGGTTTTCATGAGCTGTATGCCAAAATCATCAGTATTAAAACAATAAAAGACCTGAAATATTTCAGTTGGTGTGCAATGAATCTAAAATATATGAAAGTTTAATTTTTATCATTACATTATGGAAAATAATGTACTTTATCACAATATGCAAATTTTTTGAGAAGGACCTGTACACACACAGAAAATATCCTTTAAACTCAACCCCAAATTTGTGTCCCTAAAACTACATTTCCCATAATTCCCAACCAAGTATAAAAAGGGCACCAGGAAAGGCTGCGGCCTTAAAATTCCAAGCCTTTGTTCAAAATAATAATTAGGTAGAAATGTATAAATAAACAAACAAAATAAAAACATGAATCCCTTAGCAAACAAAATATCAATTTCTCATACAAAAAGAGAAAAGAAAATGAAATAAAGTGCCATTTCAGTTTTCTTAACAACCTCAACAAATTGAACAATAGTTCCATTTACCTTTCTCTGATTGAGAGATATACAAAAAAGAACAGAGCAAGTTTGGAAAACCCTTTTTACCTGTCTTATCAGCAAAAAGGTTAGCAAACAATCTGACTTAGGCCTACCACTTAGCTCCTTTCTAGAAACATTAAAGGTCACTTTAACTTAGTCGGTGATTAAGTTACAGTTCTTTTCCCGATGAACTTGACTAATTAGTCACTATAAGAGTCCAGAAATTTGTTTAAATTATATGAATCTTTGCGTATGTGCTGAAAATGATAACCGCATCTCAGCTTGTCAGATAGACCTACAGTTCAGCCCTCAGGTTTGAATTTTCCTCTCAATGCAATTCTCAGCTTCTCGAGGGTGTTCAAACGTGTACCTGATTTGCACAAGCTCGGTTTCATTTCGAAAGGTCCATAGCTACAATCTTTTTGACACAAATGATAAAGTTTTACTCGAATGACTGGTCTATTGAGCAATAATCGCTTATTTATTTGAGGATCAATCTCTGTTTCCCTTCTCTGCTGCTCACTCCAGGCAGGCGGTAGCGGAACCCACATAGCAAATGTTTTCTGGCCCAGCTGCGGGCCACACAATCACTTTTCCCTCGGCCCAAGTACCGCAAAGAATGACGGCCATGAAGTGGCCCAGAACTGGATTAAAGACAAGGGTCACACATGGGCCATAACCGGCCCGAATCTCAGCCAGTTAATCACCCTTAAGTGGCCCTGAATTGGGAATAAACAGGTGTTATTATTGGTACCAATTCTCAGCCAAGAGTTAACCATATCAACACCACCCTTTAACCAGAAACCCCAAAACTGAGCCATAACCCAGCCTAATCTTACCCAAACCATGTGAACAAATAAGTCACAGGAAAATTCAATTCACAAAATTAGCTTATTCAACAATAATGCACAAGCCAAAAAAAAAAAAAAAGACAATCTATAATTGTGTAACTTTGTGAAGGCTATTTTTTTAGTACATTCAAAGCATAACATCTTATGACAGCTAGATGTAGCAGGATGCAGCTGTCTGGCTCAAGCCTCCCCTATTGGTATTAAACTTGTTGGGCTGGGATTGGTACTGGGCAGTTAAGGGTAAGCCAATCGCAAGGGCTGAGCCCTTTTATAAATCGGGACTTTTCGTTTGACGTCTGATGTCACCAGCATGCGACTTTTTGTCTTGGTTACCTGCCCAGCAACCTGACGTCTGAGTCGGGGCTATCCGTTTTACCGTAGTGCCGCAGGTATGATTGGCTTTGTTTTCTCTGTTCACTCGAATGACTTTATGACTTGGGCTTATAGTAGTTTTCGTGCTGTAGAATCCCCGGTGTTGCAACAGCCCTTTCACCAGCTGAGTGTTGGCCCGGCTGGCAGTAAGCAGAGCTTGGGGTCGTGAGTGACTCAACGCTATCAAAGTATAGGTGGGTTACTATACTGTGTATCCGTTGAATGGTTAATGTGGGATACGTTTGTAAATAGACATCATGTGTATTTCAGGGAGTGCTATTTGACCGGGGGTACAGCTGCGAGTCGGTGGCATCAGCGAACACCTGCTGCTTTGTTTAACCATTGTTTTGTTACGTGTTGCTAGCGGTCTTCATTCTCCATACCCGGCTGCTCGTTTCACGGGACTGATGATTATGGGATTCGTGGCTAGCCCAAGCTAGCGAGTGTCTGGCCCGTTCCATTGTGGCTTGTTGGACTCATTTGGATTTCGCATACCTTCCCTTGTTGTAAATGTCTTTACATAAGTGTCTGAAACACTGGCATCACGTTAATTGAGTGCAGTGTTTTTTTGTCTTTTTCTTTAAGTAGGTTAAGTCTTTAGCTGTAGTTTGTTATCTGAAACTGTTGCCTGGAGGCCTTTCCCCTGCTGTTTATATTCAAGGGGATCGGCCCATTGGTTATTATTAATGTTTTTGCTTGATTTATTCTGTTTGTTTTGATTTGTCCACACCGACGGGAGACCATAGGAGTTGCTGATCCTCGGTGTGGCCAGGTTCCCTTTTTTTGTTTATCATTTAGGTATGGTTTATTATTGTTCATATTTGGTTGTATGTTTGCTTATTGTGTGAGGATTGGTATATACTCATTGTTAGTTCTCGTACTCTCTGGGTGGTTTACCAGCCCCCTGTTTATTGTAAGTTGTATGTATGAAACTTTTTCTAACTTTTACTTGTCTTCCCATTTTCTTTCCGTTGTCTAGGTGCTGAGAGCTGCCAGTGGGAGCAGTGCCCTTTGCGGTGGTGGGTCCCTTGATGTATGCAGTGGTTGTATATTCACCGAGTGTGATTATTTTCTTCAAGGTGTGTGTGAACCTGGCACGTGTGATTGGGGTGTTTCCCATGGATGCTCATTGCTTGCGCTACTAGTCTCCCGCTGGTAGGTTTCAGCCCGATCTTTTGGTTGTGTGTATGTGTGTGGCGAATAGTGTAACGTTAGTGTGTTTCGTTGTCTGATTTAGTGTGTAGTGTATCTTGTTTGTTGGGAAACTTTCTCTTATATGTTTTTGTGAGATCCAAATGCTTCCATGTTGGGAGTGAATTATTGTGTGTGTTTATTGATGCAAACCAAATAAAATTAACTTTTTGTATTGGACCACTGTCTCTGGCTGACTTATCCACGAACTTGAGTGCCTTGCTAGAACAAAATAATCAATTCCTTGGGTGTAAGTCCCATCGTGGCGTAGTCTGCTAATTGTCCGGGCCTAAGCCCGGTAGTGGTATTTCACCTGCCACATAGAGTTGCCCCTTGCCTGAACAACCAACTAAATGAATCTATGAATGAATCTAGCACTGACATTTAAACATAGTATAATGTAAGTTTACTCTCAACAAACATAGAGCAAATTAAAACAATTACTTAAAACAAATTTACCCATCAGAATGTTTGTATGTGTGAGGGAGAAAGTGATCCTATTTAGGACTGTCCTCAGGAAGTTAAGTACAGCTCTGCAGCCCCTATTTTCTCCTCAATCCTTCTCTCCTTCTTCCATCTCTACCAGAAGCAAGCTGAAGCCATCTTTGTATAGTTGCTTCCATCTCCTGATCGGTGGCATGTTGTGTCAGACGATTTTTTTCTCACAGCAGCCAAAAGACAAAATACCAAATTAATAATACAAAATGAATGAATACATAGACAAACATTCATCCACCTAAATAAATAGGAAACAAATTAAAATAAGGTTGCTTTGGTTACATTTTATACAGGAAATGATTGCTTATAAAGTGGCACTATTGAATGAATAACTGGCTTATCAGAGTTTGACAACAGTAGGCCTATTTTGACAAATAAGACCATTTTAGCAAACAAAAAACCTTAAAAATGTTGAGATATGGAAACTGTGGTGTAAACAGAGTAACCAATGCACTACTGATAATGTATACGCATTCAAAGCATAACATCTTATTTTCAACTCAAAAAAAGTGCATTTCATTTAAAAAATCTATCTTAAAGTGTAAATTTCAGGTTAAATTTTTCATGAAGATAATGCAATGTGCTTATTAAACATAAAGATAAGAACCGCCCAGCATTGTTTTATGTTTTTTTTTATACCAAAATGCTGAATATAATATAAAACGTTGGTACTTTTTACACTCCCTCTCCCTTCCACTAGGCTGGGTGTGACGTCATAAAAGGGACTCCAAGCCTAGAGTTACCGATAGTCTAACGGCAAGTAGGCTAGCAGTTATATTGGAGGAGACCTAACTCAGCAAGCAAAAATGGTGTTGATAAATGAAATAACACAATTGTAATACTCGTGTGTGCTGGCTATGAGATTACCATGATTCTGCCTGAAATTAGTGTAAACTATTCGCAAAACAAAAGGGTTCAGGTAGCATGCGTCAAAACCAGGATGCTGTGTGAGGCACGTCAGATTAATGGATTATTTTATGATAATTTTTACTTTTCACACCGTTTTTTAAAAATAAGAACAGAAAGTACAGTAAACAGTACTCATAACTTAGAATTTTATTATAATTGTATTTCATATAATATACAATAAGGCCATTTTTATTTGTTATATCAAATGTGATAATTGCTAGTACATTTAAAATATTAAAATATGCTCCCCATACAAATTTTAAATGAAATAACGATGTCATAATACCGCGGGTCGAGCTACTTCCACTAAACTCCAAAACGCGTTCAGCTCACGACAGCACATACTCTCCACTTCTGATTCCATTGGGTGGCATAGCCCACACAAACACCTGTCAAACACAGCGATAAGGACATTGATCTCTTTTTTTCTTTCTGACAACGAGCATCGCTAATTAGTTGCGATTTAGCACA